>NC_054706.1:9823465-9923465 GCF_016097555.1 Gigantopelta aegis
CTTCATCATATGTTAATTTACCTTCATGTGTATTTGCTGTATCTAAATTAAGATTTGTTCTCGACGAATTTTTAAATAATCTATTTAAATCTACCTCAGGCATATCTTTTTAGAATACAATTTTTCATAAACATATTTTGTTTCGTTTAATATTTGCCTTGTAAATATTACGGGATTCCGATTTCAAAAAGTAATTTGTTGGTTTTCAGCCTTTCAATCCATTTTGATCTAGATCTAATGAAATAACCTTTTGTCTTTATAGAACTGAAATTTTCAATTTCAATATGTAGATTATTAATACTTCTAATTATTTCTTGTTTCTTAAGAAGTCCATCCATTTCATCTATTTTGATAATTTTTCTAATTCTACGTTTATATATTTTTTAACGTTTTTCAGTTTCTTTCATATAAAACGGTTTACAACGACTCATTAATATTAGCATTTTCTATAATAACATATCATCTACTAAATATTTAATTAACTTATTTGTAATCTTATACTGTTTCAGTGGGTTTTTTTTTTTTTTTTTTCCTTTATTGCTAATACATAGTATATATCTTCCAATGACGAGTTCATTAAGTTACAACTACAAATGAATGGTCAGATTTCACATTTCGATATATATTTGTTGAGACAGACGTTACGATGTTGTGTGATCTGAACACGTAATCTAAGTGTGCCGGTTTAAATTGTGTTAATTGCCTCCAAGAGTATCTTTTCAAATGTGGATTAATTTCTCTCCACGGACCTTTTAAATCAAACACATCAATACTTCCCGAGACTTTTTAATGCGCTTTTGGATTATTTATATTTGTATTGTTAAATAAATAAATTTCCTCATCTAATACCAAATTCCAGTCACCACATATAATTACAAACTTATTATCTAGTATTTCGATAATATTGTCTATATTGACAAACTAGGCTGGACTGTCTATATTTGGACCATAAATATTGATTGGGGTATAAAAGCATGATTACCTATTTCTAAATTTAGTCTTACATAGTTATCCATTTTGACAATAAACTGATTCTTAATTTTAAATTTAAAAATATTGTTTATAAATATAGCTGTTATTCGTGCGTTTGATTTATATAAACAAATAAAAGTAAAATAACATTCTGATTATCTCCATTGCTCTTAAATGACTTGCTTTTGTTCCTTACAAAATTGAACATCTTGGAGACAATAAATCTTCCTTTTTTTCTTTAGAAATTGGAAAATGTGTTTTCTTTTAAATACATCATCCAAGCTTCTGCAGTTCATAGTAAGGATTTTTTATGTCTTGATCCATTTTTGTTGGCAATTCCGAACTATTTATAATATGTACAGTAAGTTAACCTTATAGAAACTGTAATAGTCAGTATATGGTGTCCGTTATGTATATACTGTATGGTTGTTATGCGTTTTATGAATAAAAACGTTCTGTGCTTTATATATATAACAACAAAAACAATATACATGTATATGTTTTTGTATTCGCTAAAGCTTCATATACAATCACATATACTAATTGAATAACCCAAGGCGTAGAACAAGGTATATGTTCCTTTTTCTGGTAATGGATTAACAAAAGTACATAATTATTACCATATACGTGTATTAGTAATCACACCAAGTCCTCAAATAACTGACATATATATTCAGTATTTTTATATAATATCATAAATATTTAAAATACCAATATAACTTGCCTATTGTTTTATTTTTTTATTTTTAAACAATAATCATATGTATATATGTTAAATAAGATTATTTACTGTTACAGGGTAATCTAAACCACTTTGGCTGTCATCGGATATTATTAATTCTTTAAATACGTACTTTTATTAAATTATATAAACTACTAACTTCAAAATTTATGTTACAAAACGTTACTAACGTTGCCGCTCTCGTTTAGCATCATAAACTACTTAAGGTTCTTTCAAAATGCTATCGATAGGAGCCTTGTCTATTTATTGAGTCCAAAGTATGTTACTTATTTATGCGAAAATAACATAAAATATTAACGCATCGAACATATTAATAGTTTATAGTTTCTTTAACAAGCAAGTCTTAAAAGAAGAGTGAAAATCAACTGTTTCCAAATTTACATTTCCACATAGAACAATATTAAATATTATTTTTTATTTGCTATGTTGTTACCAGTGGTGAGGAGGGAGGGGGGACGGAAAAGGAACTCCACTACACGCGTTAACATGACTTTTTTTTCTTCAAGAAAGACAACACGTCCCTACATTACAGTGTCATGTGTGCATGTTCTTAAGTCGAATACCATCAACCATACCATATTATCATTTATTACCCCAGCAGGCACTTATAACGGGGATTTTTTTTTTATCATGCACTGTTTAACGTACACTACTATAGGACAATTTGACGTTAACGAACCAATCACCTTGTCAGTACTAAATATAACGTCATCCCTATTTGGCCAATCACACACATTGACGTCACTTAGTTTAAAGCATTTGCGTTTACGTCTTTCTGGTTTCAGTGTTAAATTTGTAATAAAATGTTAGTTTAGTGCAATTCATTATAGATTTTTTTAGAGAATATATAGACCTTTGGGTTTTGAAAATTATCTGTGAAACGTGAATAAAATACAAAGTTAAAGCAATACCCAGAATAGTAAAAGTAGTTTACGTCGTTTCTATATACAATTACGTGTAGCCGAAGTAGGCTATATCGAAAATAAAGACTTTTAAAACCCAAATACCAAATAAATAGCATAACAAACTCGGAACCAGTTATTATCAAATTTGTGTCTCTCGTGAAATAAATTTCACTTGTCACTCGCTAAACCTCATGAAAAGTGAAAATTATTTCACTCGGGACATAAATTTGATAACAACTGGTAACTCGTTTATTATCCTCTGTCTATATATATATATATATATATATATATATATATATATATATATATATATATATATATATATATATATATATATATCTGTGTGTGTGTGTGTGTGTGTGTGTGTGTGTGTGTGTACAGTATCCTAATTATTATAAAAAAGAAATAACTTTTATAAGACGAAGTTAGTCGAGGTATTTCTGGCAGACGAGCTTTCCTTTAGTGACACTGTGACAATGTTTGTATACTTTTGTCCTGCAATCACTATTTGTTTTCAATATATATTTTCGGTCACTGAAAAAACTATAGCTTCTGGGATGGAATTACTTATTTTAGGGGTTTTTTTTCCAGTTGATGGTTTTGATTTTAAAGACCTGTTTGAACACAATGCTTTCTTATTTGTTATAGATGGGCGTTGACGTACTACTCGGAAAAACGACAAAGTTGTGAAATAAAACGGTTAACTTCATCAATATTGTGTATTATGTGGATTGAAGGAGATACAAAATAATTAACCACTGTCTTCAGACATCCGCTTTATCATGCTCCGGTTGAATGTATAATTTTCAGTCAGCCAATGATGTACTTCGGGACTACAAACCACGTAGGATGGGTGCAACTTTAAAATGGACACCTGTAATATTTAAATGTGCACTAACATGCTATACTCTCCAGAAACGCCAACCCGACAAAGCTATTACGTGTTCCCCACTAAGCACTACATCATCTGCTATACACACATTTTCAGGGCACTCCCAACCACCACCTCCTCCTTCCTGGATTCACGCCTCATAGGTATATATAGGTATATACTTATATTACACTTTTCTATAACTGACCTTTTGAAGGGTTAATGGTACAGGTTCCGTCGTAAGGTTCTTCACTCACAGTGAAGAATGCAGTCGCCCACGCAGATGGGAGAGCTCCTACGTTCGACACCGTTACCTTCAGTTTGTACGATTTTCCAGGTTTCAGAAAGTCAGCCGCAAGTTCGAAAACACTTGCAGGTCGGTCTGTAAATATAACACATTTTATGAACTTGAAATTATTATTCCTTAAACCAATAATTTTGATTCCCATTCATTAGTATGTACTATTATTCATTTAATATTGCTCATGTATTATTATTATTATTCATTAATTATATTGTAAATCTTCTAAATTTTTGGAAGCCACAATGAGGTATGTTCGTCAAAGATAGTTTCCATAAATGCTATAGCATTTTCCAGAGGTTTGTCTGCCACTTCTAAGATCTCACCGTTTGACAGAGCGGAATTAATGATTAAAATGTCGTACTAAATACATTTGTGTGCGTGAACTATCAGTCGTAGTATACTAAATGTACGTCTGATGTTCCTAGTGATCAGTTTATTTCCTAATATACATATATTTTTCCACGGAAAAGTTTCAGTGGAAACTAAATCGTTTGCGGAGTCATATTAACGCACGCACGCACACGCACGCACACACACATACAGACACGCACGCATACACACTGACGCACACAGAATAAGAAGGAAATGTTTGTTTTAACGACGCACTCAGCACATTGTAGTTACGGTTATATGGCGTCATACATATGGTTAAGGACCACACACATATTGAGAGAAGAAACCCGCTGTCGACACTTCATGGGCTACTCTTTTTATTAACAGCAAGGGATCTTTTATATGCACCATCGCACAGACAGGGTGGTACATACCACGGCCTTTGATATACTAGTCATGGTCCACTGGCTAGAACGAGAAATAGCCCAATGGGCCCACCTACGAGAATCGATCCCAGACCGACCGCGCATCGAGCGAACGCGTTACTGGGCTACGTCCATATATATATATATATATATATATACTCTTCAAAAAAAGAAACGCAAAAGGGTACAAATGGGTTATAACTCCGATTTTATGTTTCCTACCGGTTCATGCTTTGTGAATATAAGGTCATTGCATGTCCCAAACACATTCCCATGGTTACATTCGATAAAACGCAGCTACTGTACAATAAAGTTCCAAAATGTGAATATTCGCAAAAACGCAGCCACGTGCAAACCATGTCACCACTGCACGTGCGTTGTCTGCACGTGAAACATGAACACCGACAGTATAAAAGTGCAGGGTGTTCGCTTGCCTGGCCTCTGTATCTGGCCGACAGTTGACAATCCAGGACATGCCACGTCTCAGTGAACCGTAGAGAAACAATGCCATCGGCCGACTAGACGCAGGCGAATCCAGAACGGCCGTTGCCAGGGCATTCCATGTGTCCCCAAGCACCATCTCCAGACTGTGGGACCGTTACCAGCAACATGGATCAACACGTGACCTCCCTAGATCCGGTCGACCACGGGTCACTACCCCCGGGCAGGACCGCTACATCCGGGTACGCCACCTTCGGGAACGATTGACTACTGCCACCTCCACAGCCGCAGCAATACCAGGTTTGCGCAGGATATCCGACCAGACCGTACGGAACCGCCTACGTGAGGTAGGAATTCGTGCCAGACGTCCAGTTCGAGGTGTCATCTTAACACCACAACACCGTCGACTCCGACTGCAGTGGTGCCAGATTCATCGACAATGGCCTCAACTGCGATGGAGACAGGTGTGGTTCAGTGACGAGTCCCGATTTCTGCTCCGACGTCATGATGGAAGATGTCGCGTGTATAGGCGTCGTGGTGAACGTTATGCGGCAAACTGCGTGCAGGAAGTGGACAGATTCGGCGGGGGTAGTGTCATGGTGTGGGCAGCCATCTCACACACTGGCAGAACTGACCTGGTCCACGTGCAGGGCAACCTGAATGCACAGGGCTACATTGACCAGATCCTCCGGCCACACATCGTTCCAGTTATGGCCAACGCCAACGCAGTGTTCCAACATGACAACGCCAGGCCTCACACAGCACGTCTCACAACGGCTTTCCTACAGAACAACAACATTAATGTCCTTCCTTGGCCATCGATATCACCGGATTTGAACACAATTGAGCATCTATGGGACGAGTTGGACCGACGCCTCCGACAGCGACAACCACAGCCCCGGACCCTGCCCGAGCTGGCAGCAGCCTTGCAGGCCGAGTGGGCCACCATCCCCCGGGACGTCATCCGTACTCTGGTTGCTTCAATGGGTAGGCGGTGCCAGGCAGTTGTCAACACACGCGGAGGCCACACCCGGTATTGACTCCAGATGACCTTGACCTTGGTGGTGTGTCCTATCACTTACTCACAATGGACTAGAGTGAATTGTGAACAATCCTGCAACATTTGGTAATTATCGGACTCACCATTCAATAATTAAATCAATTCTCCAAATGTTACGACAATGTGGTTTTGCGTTTCTTCTTTTGAAGAGTGTATATATATATATATATATATATATATATATATATATATATATATATATATATATATGTGTGTGTGTGTGTGTGTGTGTGTGTGTGTGTGTGTTTGTATGACTGTGGCTGAAACAGTAAATATTGCAGTAATAATGAAGCTTGATATACATGTACAATTAGTATGTAGTTCAGAATGAGTTGTTTCACATTTTCAATTATGGAGAAGTATTCACATCAAACAAACGTAGTATTGCTAGTATTAGTATATTGTTTCGTCACATGTTAACTGTAGACATGGACTCTTTAACACATTAAACAATCATGAGATACAACTATTAACTTAGAAATAGTGTCTGACGGCCATACCAAAATTAGTGCAAAACAAAAACCTCGCATGTCCTTCTAGTTCATCTTTACTTGTGCCAGAGATATTACAGTTTCGCATTTTTCAAAATAGCTAACAGAGGCATCTTGCATTTTGAGGTCAGGATGATCCTGAAACACTACAATAGTCATTCCAGTGGATTTGTAATACAACACTTTTTAGAAAATGACACCTCATTCATCCTTCTATTTCATCTGGTACTAGAAATGTTAGAGGTTGACATTTTTTCCAAGGTAGACGACAGTAGCCATCATGGATTTAGAGGTATGATCACTTCCGGGTGAACGTTCATTCATCACGGTCCACTATAGTTCCTAATAGTGACACGTTATGGTTCACATATTCACTTCTAGGAAATGGTGCGGTCATATAGCAAAACACTGAGACGGAAATGTTTTTAATTTTGGAGTGAAAATAAATGCTTGTATAATGTATGTTCGCAATGCTGTATATTGTTAGTGCCAATGAGAATCCGTTCTATTGAAAATGTTCGTTGGAAGTTGGGCAATTTAACATGGGTTTGAATGGCAGATGACATCTGTGTAGTGAGACTATCTCATTTGCTGCCAGATACATTATGCTATGTTTTTCAAGATGGCTAACAACGGCCATCTTGGAATTATTGGCCAGGGCGATTGTAAAACAATAACTATTTCAGTGGCTTTGTAATGTCAAAAGTAATTGAAAATGACACCTCATTCGTCCTTCTAGCTCAACTGATGCCAGATATATTACATTTTATTTATGCACTTGTAGCCATTTTGAATATTCCGCTCTAGCCGACTTAGCCGTGGTTTTCAGATGTTCATAGGAGCCATTTTTCTTCTAAAATAGTTCCGGTTCTCAAATCCATAAATAAGATCCCAATAAACTGGCAATATCAGTAAATCTGAACAATATTTTTAGGTCTGACTTTGACAACAACCACAACAACAAAGACAGCAGTATCACCTCCTTGTATTACTATTCTACTACTTCAACTACTACTACTACTACTACTACTACTACTACTACTACTACTACTACTACTACTACTACTACTACTACTACTACTACTACTACTACTACTGTTAAAACACTTATAACAACTAAAACTGAAATACTATAAACCAACCTGACAGAACGGGCACGTTTGGAACAAGACCATAGTTAATCCCGTTGTATTTGTGCAGCTGCCACTGGTATGTTGCCGCTGTCAGTTCGACATCCGTGCAATTAGTGCAGTTTAAGTGACTGTCGTATATCATGCGAACTCGTCTAGTTCTCTTCATTTCACAGTTCCACCTGCAGCTAAAACAGTAAATCGCGATAACGTAACATGTTTTAATCAATAGCTACTTAAGATAGTTATAGACAAACAGAATGCTTCATTCACTATGTGTTTGGTTCTTTATTAGCATGTTTTATACATGTATATGCATACATAAATGACATAATGAAATACATTATATATATTCTAGAATAAATTTATGCAGAAAACATTTTTATCTTTAGTTAATCACCTAAAATTCTAACACTCGTTTTCTTTAAATTGACAAGAGATGAAAAACTGTGAGATCTGTGAGAGTAAGAGAAATATTACCAAACAAATGTAATGTGGCAATAATATGAAATTACCAAACAAATGTAATGTGGCAATAATATGAAACACATAAATTTAGGTATACTTACTACAGAAAGAATTCTGGTCTATCATCGTCTACGATGTGTATGGCTTGAATAGCTCTTGCTGACCGGACGTCTTTGGAAACAACAACTTCAAATAAGAACCAAGCATTGGGCTGCAAAGACGACGCGGGGACTGTCACCACACCGGCGGACGTGAAGCTAAGCGTGCAGGTTGTACCGTCCTCGTACGAGATGTCATCACTCTCTGGGGTTAAATACCTCTCCACGTCATCCTCTACTACCTCAAAACACCGCCATGAAAAATCAAGATGGTTCTCTTTCCCGTAACCTATCACTGGATCAAAAGAATTGGAAATGGCATCTAAGAAAATATCAGCATCACTTTTAAGAGTCAACTGTGCGCCTCCTGCTATCTCGGCAATTAAAGGTGGGTCTATGAGTTCTAAGTACATCTTGTCTTTGATCGATTCCACCTTCGATCCATAAACAGTCAGGATGCACGACAGTCTGTACAATCCGGGTCCAAGTTCACACATGGCAATATCAAAGACCTTGGCATTTGGACTGGCAACATTGAGTTTACTCCACCCAGACGGCCGCTGTTCTTCAACTGTCCACTCGAAGGTCTGTTCAGTGCTGTTCTGACATTTTGATGAAAATTCTATTCGTTCAGAGATGATTGGCATCAGCGATGTGTATGCCTTAAGTGGTGTGCTGATATCTCTGTATTTCTGTTCAAACATTCTTGCGGCAGTAAAACATCCGCCCACCACTACAATTGTTTGTGTCACTGTTTGGAAAGATAGTTGGTTCGAACAGTTTACAGATATCGTTTTATCTCCCATCGTGGCAAAGATGTGTTCGGGACCAGACAGCTGGGTAGACTGCGACGAGAAGTTAATTTTTGTCATGTTTACAACACCATCGTAGTCAAACGTACATGTGACGTTATTTATGTCCAAACTGCCGGTGTATTTTATATCTAGAGAAAATGTACTACCGAACTGAATTGACGCTGGTATGTTCCATGTTAGATCTTTAACTGGATTGTCTATTAAAATAGAATCATTAACGGATGACAGTTCAGTACCTTTGGCACTCATTGCTTTGATTTGTGGTGTAAAGGTGCCTGCCAAACCAAATGTGTGACCTACTAATTTTGTTTCGTTTGCCGACAAATTGATTTGCTCGGAACTTCCATCACCCCAAACGACATCAATATTAGCAGTCGTTCCCTGTAAACAGTTTGCAATTTCAAAACTGAACTGTGTCACAGACACTAGTCCGGATGTTTCAGAGGAAACTAGCGATATGTTAAAAGCTCCCATGCTTATTTCGAGGTTTATATTTCTGATATCATTATCAATAATATATTTTATTTCTAGATATACTGAATAGTGTCCTCTATTTGGGTAGATATGTTGTATAGAAAAGTTAGTCATAGGAACAGCCTGAACAAGACCAGAGCCATCACCAAAATTCCACTCTAGAGTGACATTGTTTGGAGGACGTGTAAAGTCATACAGCTGTAGCTCGATCTTGAACAACGCAGATTCACTCTCGTTATGCAGGTTAACACTGCTGTAAGATACATTGAATAAATAGACACTGAAGTTAATCGTTTTGATCGTGGTCATGAGGACAATCCTGCTCACTGGGTTGCTGCAGTTCAGAATCATTTCGTATGTTCCACCTTGCTTGTAATAGTGTTCTAGTCGGAGTCCAAAACCGGTGGCGTTATAGTCAAACTCAGTTGCAACATTTAAGACAGTTAAGTTACCATAATCTATATCGCAGGTAACATTGGAGGGTTTGGGAGCAGCCAGACCATCATTAGAATATATTTCAAATTGAACAAGGCCATCTTCTGGAATAAGAAGAGTTCGGTTTGGGTTCACTTGAAGATAGCTATCGGGAAGTCCGTAGATAGCACTGATACACGTTTTTTGTAAAACGGTATAGAAATCGTTATATGCCCTGAAAGTGATGAAATATGTTTTAGGTTCAGTATAATTAAATGAGGCTGGTAATCTAATACCGGAGTATGGCTGCATCAAAATCCCTGGATTAGCTTCCTCGATTATTGTCATTTCACCAAAGTCGATATGGTATTTAAATCCAGAGAGTGGAGGATCAACAACTTGAAACACAGGTTGTGAACCAACTGCGAAGTATGTTTCGTTGAAATGCAGGGAGACATTCAACCTGTCCCAGACGTAGACATCCATTGTCAGGAAATCTTCTATCCCAAATGGTGACTGTGTTGAGATGTTAACTGTGTAGTTGCCCTGTGTTAGAAATGAGCACGGGAACAGTTGCGTTTCGCCAGGCAGGAGCGTTAATTCTTCCACCAAGCTGGATGTTCCACATGGGGAGATGGTGACGGTCAGGTTGCCCATGTATAAATCAGCCGTCTGATTTCGATTGACGTAGAACGTTGCATTATCGGTCGTCTGTATCTCATTTTTGTTTAGGCCAATAGTGAAACCGCTGTAACGATACACCACCTTTAGGTCCCTTGTGTCGGATTTGTTGCCACTTGGGGTCCAGACGAAGACATCGATGGTGAAGGATCCAGCCTCGGCGTATCTGTTTGAAGCATTTAACTGAAAACAGTCGTGATTCGTCACAATTAATGTGTCGAAATTAACAAAAGCACCCACGTCTGCATTCTGATTAACACTAATATTAATTTCGTAGGTTGATCCCACCAAAATAACTGGGTCGCCAAATACAATATTTATTTCATTGTCAGCTACGACGACAGGTTTGTACATGAAGGTCACTAGAGCAGTTCTATTTATATGTGTGATGGTGTTTGATGCCACGGCAATCAACTTGTGGGTACCGTTGTTGGCTTTGTCATTGGTAAGAAAGTTTCCATCACACGATTGTATCAGAATGGCAAGTTTGTCCAAATCAAAGGTAAACTCTGCATTGGGGTCATTCCTAACCGATGCGTGGACTTCAAACGGTTCATCAGGTTTTGCATCCCTGTGAAAATAATAATTTATTTTGTTATTTATATGGATTAACATTTCACAAGTATCAACTATCCTACCCATAATTATAACATCAAAGTAGTTTTGCTCGCTGTGGATTGAGAAGTAGCATTTTAAGCCACGGACAAGGCCCGGGAAAATTGTTCTGTTTATAGCACTTGACCGTTTGAGGCACTACACGAACCAGGATGAACAGCAGCACATTGGGTCTCCCAATACTCAACAAATAATGGGCATGGACCTCTAAACGAATTGTGTGGCACTTGCGGTTGAATGTTACAAATTCCTCTACAGAAGATTAATAATAATGTTCTTGGGCTGAATTAGTTAGCATTCGCATGGTGTTAGATTCAGAATATACTCAACGAACTACGAGGCAATACCCGTTTATCTTGCACGAGTGAATTAGTGGTGTCTTTCCCCATTCTTTGGCGAGCGAAGGACAACATCAATGTATTGCGAGGGAAAGACAACATCAATTCACGAGCGCAAGATAAACGGTATTGCCGAGTAGCGAGTTGGGTATTCTGTTTATTGCCCTTTTTCAATATTTATCATTTTATGGAAGATTTTGGAACGAAACTGTTTGCAAGTTGAGAACAAGAGGCAGTGTTGCGTCATACCTGTGACGTACGTATCGCTGATGATGTAAGTTAGTTATTGACATGAATTCCGCCATGGAAATTATTATACAATTAACCGCCTATAGTGAAGCACTGTTTATGACGTAAAAAATTATTTAGGGGAAGAAATGTTGTTGGCTTTATTTCCCAAGGAAAATATCACTTTTCTTTTCACACTTCTCTCTGCCCATATGGGTAACAAAAATATATCTGACTCGAGCTGATTTCTAAATACACCTCACGTTATAATTCATATTTTATGATGATTGACGTCATAACATTTTTTTTCCAGCATCTGCTGAAATACTTATTGCTAAGTTGTCATTTAACATTGAATCATTAAAAAAATTATTTAAACAATATTTTCATATTTATATTTATTGTTATGTTGTTACATTTCATATCGTTGCATAAAGTGTACTGTAGTTTAAATGAGTTAGTAGCTAAAGTATTTATGAATTGTTCTAGAATAAACAAAACACAGATTACTAAATTAAAGGTTTGTTACAGTAATTAAATGGACAAGAAAGAGAATCAATCACCATTGTGAGGGGTAGATAAGGCTATTCTAACCCTTGGAACAAAATGTGTTTTTTAAGGGCCTCCGTAAGTTTGAACGACAATTGTGTAATACGTGATCAGGGCCGTATACAGAGTCGAATGAGCATTTGACAAAATAATGGTTGATTCCTCGAATCTCCCTCTATTGCCTCGTCTATAGGAGGACAGTCATCCCTGAGGAGACCATATATTGGAGATTTCATCCATCGTGCACTGCCATCCCAGACTATAGCTAGTTTACTAAATCAAACCTTGCACAGAACAGAGCTAATTAGAATAAATACAGCTGTTATGACATGCATGCATGAATCACTGATGCAACAGTGATGACATCAGGTGTCCGCGAAAGATGAGCACACCCTCGCCCACCGGTGGCACTCGCATGAGTACTGCCACATCAGCTGTCAAGGCTGACACCTGATCTAAAACGACGAAATAATCATAAATGTGCAAGAGTTTCACCGTCGAGTTGAAGAGGTATGTAAAGGTTCAAAATATGGAATAGTACAAACAAAAAATCCAATAGGTTGGAATTACCGTATCACATTGCTTGTCCTAATATCTACAGAAGTAGAAGTCTGTGCCTTAGCCCGAGTACTCTGACGGTAAGAGATCTAGATGGACATTTCGACAATTACTAACACTCTCTTAGAGTGTTGATAATTGTTTAAATATCCGTATAGTTCTCTTATCGTCAGAGTACTCGCGCTATCTGTCCGTAAATATGGCTGTGGCCATAGGAATCTTTATAATTAAACAACGATTGGAATTTAGATGCAAATAAATCGAGGTCACGGCACAACGTTTATTGACATTTAAGCAAACTTACTACGGTGACACTCCTTAATTGAAGTAGGCACTCATAATCATCGAACAAAAACATTACAATACAAACTTTACACTGCAAGCTGTCCAGCGTTCAGAAAACGAAAAAAAAAAAACAAAAAAAAAAACGTTAAGCACTAGTTTATTATTATGTAATGATATCCAAAATGACGTCATTCACATTTGATGTCATTTCCATTCAAAAAGAAACCGCGCCACATATTCTTACGTCATTTAAATATCGCGTAATGGGTGACTGGAATTAAATTATTTTTATAAAATCAGTTTGCTTTAAGCTTGGAATTATATGATACAGAGATTGTTACCCTCGTGTGTTTTGTTATCGTCAATACCATGTAGTATTATTAGGAATAAAAAGTATTGTATTATGCTCGCCAAAGGCTCGCATAATACAACTTTTATTCTTTTTTGTAACATATGATATTGACGATACCGAAACACACACACACACACACACACACACACACTCTCTCTCTCTCTCTCTCTCTCTCTCTCTCTCTCTCTCTCTCTCTCTCTCTCTCTCTCTCTCTCTCTCTCTCTCTCTCTCTCTCTCTCTCTCTCTCTCTCATATATATATATATATATATATATAAACCAATACTATAGTACTTCCATAACTCTGAGTTTCACGCCTTATGGCGATCTTCAGATGGCTGATCGTTATAATTTGACGAAAGTGATGTCTTGCATCTTATGATGTCATTGAATCGCGAATTGTGTGACGATACTTAGAGATAAGTTCAGATCTTTTGTTGAGGCTGCTTTTTCCTTTTGTGCGCAGGATAGTCAATTTAGCATCTAAACACAAGTTGCACTGCCCAGACAGGCGCCCTTGAGTGTTCGATTCCTTTATTATCCTCCAGCGTATGATGTACTGGGCTTCCTTCCGCTTCAGCTCCCATCTGTACTTGGACAATCCTGTTTCCTTTTCGTATTTGACGTGTTTGAATGACTTGATATGATTATTGTACCTCTGCTTAAAAGTTCCTCCAGACAGACCTATGCAGCTTTTTGTTTCAGAACCAGATGTTACTTTGGCTTCATCTGAAGATCGCCATAAGTCGTGAAACTCAGTTATGGAAATACTATAATCATGGTTTAATCCAAATATGCTCCAACGGTTAGAATTTAGCATTATGTACAGCCGTATTAGATATTCTGTTATTTTTACACACACACATACACACACACACACACACACACACACACACACACACACACACACACACACACACACAACACACACATACATACATACATACATACATATATATATATATATATATATATATATATATATTATCCCAGCTGGCACTCATAACGGGGAAAATAAAAATCATAATTTATCACTGAGAAATTAGCATTCATTGGTTTAATTGTTTAATTGGTCATTTGATTGGGTAATTCAGTTCACGGCAACCAATGAACGGACGTGTACTAAAACAGACACTCACCTTGACCGATCTACATCAGGCATAGTGATTTCTAAGATCTGCCAGACTACTTGTCAATATAAACAAAATATTCGTAAATGAGCACGATGATATACGAATGCACCAATGCATTTTAATTTTAATTTAAAGATCTGTTGAAGCAATATGTTTTATCTACTAATTTAATTAGGTTTTTTTTTTTTTTTTTATATATTTTAAACGTATAAATATGCCATTAAAATGCATGCACTGTAGGTTATAGAAGACGACAACAACGATGGCCGAGCATTTAACGCTGGTTAAAGTCAACGATCTTGTAAAAATCGATGTTGCAATTGTGGGACGAGTTGTAAAAATATTTAAATCACTTAGCACATTATAACGTATATGTTGTCAAGACTAATGATGGAAAGTCAATGCAGGTACCACGCAGGCAGACAGACAGACAGAGACAGACAGAGAGTAACAGAGAGAAACAGACAGACACACATATACAGGGACAGATAGACACACAGACAGATTGAGAGAGAGAGAGAGAGAGAGAGAGAGAGAGAGAGAGAGAGAGAGAGAGAGAGAGAGAGAGAGATAGAGAGAGAGAGAGAGAGAGACACACACACACACACACACACACACACACACACACACACACACATACAGAAAGACACACAAATTAGAAAAAGAGATACAGGGAGATAACTAAATATCCTTTATTATGAATGCCGTGTTGGACTGGAGAGAGACACACACATGGAGAGAGAGAGAGAGAGAGAGAGAGAGAGAGAGAGAGAGAGAGAGAGAGAGAGAGAGAGAGAGAGAGAGAGAGAGAGAGAGTTAGTTAGTTAGTTAGTTAGTTAGTTAGTTAGTTTATTAGAGTTACTTACGTCCTGAAATAGGAACACGGACAAATATGCCAGCTGAAAATAGAAACAAACATGTTATTATTATTTTTTAAACGAAACTAATTTCATTATTTATTTATTTATTTTCCCCTAACAGAGGAACTACGTCACAAGCCATCCGTATCATATACTACTCAAAAGAATTTAAGGGTCAAAAATGTATAACCAAATAAGTGTATTAGATTGATGATGTAAACTACACCAAAAATTTAATTTATTGTTCCATATTTACAAAAAAACACAAATAAACGTCACTGTATACAAGAAAGTCACATGACATGCTGTCAAAGTTGAAGGTTGTCAAACATGGATTTTAAACATTAGAACATTCGTTTAATAGTGTGTGAATCCATCCCTGGCGCGAATACACTCGACACATCGTTGCCTCATGCTGTTGATCAGACGTCTGAAGAACTCTTGGGGAATGGCCTGCCACTCTGCCATAAGAAGTTGACCCAGATCATGAAGGTTGGCCGGAGGGGCATGGTTATCCCGAACTCTCCTGCCTAATTCGTCCCAGGCGTGCTCTATTGGGGCCAAGTCAGGCGAATATGCTGGCCAATCCATCCTGGCGATACCTTGTTGTCTGAGAAAGTCCGTTACCACCCTGGCGCGGTGGGGTCTGGCATTGTCATCCTGCAGAACTGCCCCGTCGCCAATCTGCTGAAGGCCTGGGAGAACCAACGGCCGGATAATCTCATTCAGATAGCGGATTCCATTCAGATTGCCATCCACCACATAGAGGGGGGTCCTGTGGTGGATAGAGATGCCGCCCCACACCATGACGCTGCCACCACCGAACCGGTGACGTTGTCTAACGTTAACGTCAGCGAAGCGCTCCCCAGGACGTCTGTAGACACGAACCCGACCGTCGTTGAACTGGAGACTAAACCTGGACTCATCAGTGAACATCACTCGACCCCACTGAACACGTTGCCACCGCAGATGAAGTGTGCACCAGTGACGTCTGGCCGTTCTCTTACGTGGTAGGTGTGGTGGTCGAACAGCCTGGCGACGGCAGCGTAGATTATTGGCTCTCAGACGATTGCGTATGGTTTGATCAGACACTCGAGTTCCAGTCGCAGTCCGCAAATTGTCACGTAATCGGCGTGCAGTGGTTGTGCGTTGACGTAGAGCCATATTGGTGATGTAGCGGTCCTCTCTATTTGTAGTGCTTCGGGGTCTTCCCGAACGTGGACGATTTCGAACAGAATTCGTTGCTTGGTACCGTTGCCACAGTCGGCCAACGACACTCTGACTGACACCAAGTCTCAGAGCAACATTTCTTTGCGTATTGTCATCCTGAAGCCAAGCAATAGCCCTTCCTCGATCTTCGATAGTCAGTTGACGTCGTATCATTGTCGAATTTGGAGTGTGCACCGTACACGAACGCAAGCTCCAATTATACGGAAATTCAGCATTGGGAACATGGAATACACATGCAAAGCGTGCAAATGAAGCGCTTTGTGAAAAAGCAAGTTATAGGCACTTAGCAGACCTTTCGCTTTAGCCCTAATTTACGTGCAAATGTAAGCATGTTTTCGCCATTAGAACTAGTCGACAATGTCAATGACAGTGGATTTTAATTCATTTATGGGTTGCTTAGACCCACTTTCGTCAAAATGGAACAATACCGTGCGTGACATTATGGTCTAGCTAATATAATTGACATTCAGAAAATAATGTCGAAAATATCGTCTGACCCTTAAATTCTTTTGGTAGTATATACATGCCGTGGTGTACTGGTTGCACAACCTTTGATGTACATGTAATGGTGCACTGGTTGCACAGCCTTTGATATGCATGTAATGGTGCACTGGTTGCATAACCTTTGATATACATATAATGGTGCACTGGTTGCACCGCTTTTGATATACATGTAATGGTGCACTGGTTGCACCGCTTTTGATATACATGTAATGGTGCACTGGTTGCACAGCCTTTGATATACATGTAATGGTGCACTGGTTGCACTGCCTTTGATATACATGTAATGGTGCACTGGTTGCACAGCCTTTGACATACATGTAATGGTGCACTGGTTGCACAGCCTTTGATATACATGTAATGGTGCACTGGTTGCACCGCCTTTGATATACATGTAATGGTGCACTGGTTGTACTGCCTTTGATATACATGTAATGGTGCACTGGTTGCACAGCCTACGGTTCTGTTTCTTATCTTTTCTTTTCTTTTCTTTTACTTGTTCTTTTATTGTTGTTGTTGTTGTTTTTGTTTTGTTTTTTGTTTTTTTTGTGTTTGTTTGTTTTTTTGTGGAGTGGGGTTTTAGTTGATTTTTTAAAGGTTTATTTATTTATTTGTTTGTTTATAACTATTAATACCGCAAATACTTCATTACACGCCGGGGGCTTTTTTTTTTTTCAGATGGATGGTTCACCCTTGTACATTTGGTTCCTGTGAGATAAAAACGAAGGGTTACAAATATATTAGTAAAGACACACCTCGGCTTCAAAAGCATTGATCACTTCGGTATTACTCAGAACAAAACTACTATTAATTACAGATATTCATGGTTTTTTAATACACATAATACTTCGGCTTTTAACCACGTATTTACGGTATGGGTCAATATTGTTTTAGCTTTGGTACTCATTATTATGAGTATGGCCTGAGTTTTTTTAACGGCAAATATTAATCTATCAATTTTGACATAAACTGACCTGTATTCGCCTGAATCCAAGACTGCCTCCACTTGTACAGAGTTGACCACAGTGATATTGATGTTGTCGAATGGACTGGACAACAAAACGCTTGTAGAAAAATACATGCTCAGAATGTGGTTTCCAAGTCCGCGTATTATTTCGCTTTTGATATTATAAGACGAACTCCCATTTTGAATAAGCATCATGTTCCATTTCGTGCCATCCATGTACGTATCAATATAAATCTTTTCGGTTTCCGAGTATTCGATCTCAAGCAAGGTTTCGCATTCAGTACTGTTTGCATACTTCAAAATCAGAACGCCATTTTCAGGTTGCTTAAGTTTTATTTGACCCACAGCAGCTTCTGTAATACAAAATGGAAACATTGCTCATTTCATGTTTTGGGTTTAACTTGATCTTCGGATATATTTCCTGTTACTTTTCAAGAACCCTTTCTTAGGCACACAAATGAGCTCAGGACAGCTGTCCTGCCCCCACTTAACCCTTTCCTAGGCACACAGATGAGCTCAAGACCGCTGTCCTGCCCTCACTTAACCCTTTCCTAGACACAAAACCACTGTCCTGCCCTCACGTCCCAGCTATTCCAGTCCTGGTGCATTGGCTGGAACGAGAAACGGTCCAGTGGGCCCACCGGCGGGGATCGATCCAAAACCGACGGCGCACCAAGCGAGCGCTTTACCACTGGGCTACGTCCCGCTCCCGTATAGCAAAGACGAATCGAGCAGAACAAAACACACATTCCTTTTGGTGAAGAATCATTGCCCATTTTGTATGTTTCTCACATTTATTGCCAAACAAAAGTTTATTTTTAACGACACCTCTAGAGCACACTGATTTAGTAATACTCGGCTACTGGATGTCAAACACTTGACAGTTTTGACGTAGACTTCGAGAACAAACTAGTTATATGTTGCCAAGGGATTTTGGATATGCACTATCCCAAAGACAGCATAGCGCATATCACAGCTTTTGATATATCAGTCGTGATGCACTAGCTGGAACTAAAAAACAACTAATGGGCCCTCCGACCGAACCTAGATGGATCGCGCACTAGGCAAGCAGGCCACTGGGCTACGTCCGTTTTGACAAAACCCATCTTCCACCCTGACAAAAAGTGTAATTTATAATCGAACGCTGTAGTAATATTTAATGGTTTCTTTCAGAAATGATCACATTTTTTTGCAGCAATGTGTTTTCCAGTTATGCCACCAACAGAACAAAGCTGTCTGTGGCTATGATATATAGTGTACATTGTATTCCTCTACAAAATGGGAAGGAAGAAGAAAGGAAATGTTTTATTTAACGACGCACTCAACACATTTCTTTTACGGTTATATGGCGCCGGACATCTGGTTAAGGACCACATAGATATCGAGGGAGGAAACCCGCTGTCGCGACATCACAGGCTATTCTTTTCGATTAGCAGCAAGGGATCTTTTATATGCTTGGAATAAACTTAGTTTAGATAATTTATTTATTAATTATCGGCTATCGGATGTCAAAAAATGGGATGACATGGTATGTGCTACCCTGTCTATGGGATGGTGCATATAAAAGATATTTTGTTACTAATGGAAAAAATGTAGCGGGTTTTCTTTCTTAGACTATATGTCAAATTACCAAATATTTGATATACAATAAGCGATGATCAATAAATCAATGTCATCTAGTGGTGTCGTTAAATAAAACAAACTTTCAGTGGAATTTTTTTACCTGAATTAAATTCAATATCGTACCTGAATTCAGTTTCAAAACGCATCACAATAGATGGTATGATTGGAATAAACTGTATTTTGTTTGCCTTACGACACCAATAGAGCACACTTATTAATTAATTAATAATTATTACACACCAGTGTAAGATATTGCTCATGTCATAACAGTTACCCATCATCTAACTAGTGTAATATTGGCCCACGCAGACTGACGTGGGTTTTTAATTATATGATGTCGGTATTGGAATGACGTCACTTTGCATCTCCCTGCAATAAAATAAATGGGTCCATGACAAGACCTTTTTCAGAACGCTAGAAAACATTAAGTGCAAAATATCTGTTAACGTATCCAACTGTGTTTGTACCAAATAGTGTAATTTAAACGTGTACTATTACGAAATATGGCCATGAATTGAAATTGCGATAAGATAGGCTGCTATAATTGAGCCCATTGTGTACGAATCCAAAACGATGTTGCGGCAAGTGTCTGTCGTCAACCTGCTACTCTTTTTTACGGCCCTATTACAAAATGTCAGCGTCAGATTTAGTGAATCCCATTCACTCAGCTTAATCTTTGCTGGTCCGATCAACAACTCAGTTATTATTGTGAATTTCAACACCTCAATAATTGACAATTAATGCAAGCTTCACGCCAACATTTAAACTGTACATTGCTGACGTGTCATTGCTCACTGTGACGTCATTTAAGTTTAAATATGACGTAGATCACTTGCTGACCCAATTCGTAGAAGAATAACGTCTCAACATCCGCTTACTTTTGCGTTGAGGCGTGTTTGCAGTTGGTTTGTAATAAATAATACTAAACTAGCATGCCTGTCATAACATTTTTATGAAACTCGTGAAGAGTGTTGGTATCTGTTAATTTGTTTCATAAAAATGGTATGACAGGCAAGCTCGTTTATTCTATATTTATTACCCCAGCGGTCACTCATAACAGGGAAAATATTTTCCATATTTTCTCAGTGAGAAATATTCTGCATTAGTGTAACGAACAATACTATTAGACGGTACTAAATATGACATCATCACGATTTGGCAAACACAAAATTACACCATGTAGTTTAAAGAGTTTGCGTTTACAGCTCTCTGTTTTTGGTGTTAAACTTATAACAAAATGTCATTTTAATCCAATTCATTATACATTTTGTAGCAGAATAAAAATAACTTTTGTTTTCGAAAATTATTTATGAACTGAAATTCATTAAAGGGACATTCCTGAGTTTGCTGCACGTTTTAAGATTCTATCCACTAACAAAGACCTTTTAACGATTGTAATTACATATGAAATATATATTTCTGCATAAAATATTAGTGGCTATATATTAAACGTTTTTCTGATCGTCCTAATATTTGTACTAGGTTAAATTTCACTTTATTTCCTAAAAAAACAAAATTCATACGTACGAAATTATTTGAAGACAAAATCCAGTTTAAGACGACCAGAAACACACTGATATACAGACACTGATATTCTAAACCAGAAACTATATTTCATATGTAAATTTAATCGTACAAATATTTTATTAGTCGGAAACATCTTACAATAGAGCAAACTCAGGAATGTCCCTTTAAATCACAAAGCTATAGCAATTCTCAGAACAGTGCGTAAAGTGGTTTACATCGTTTCTATACTGGTTGGCCTTCGTGCATGTGCGTCAAAAATAAAGGCTCTTAGAGAAAAAATAGCTGAGGTAATAAATAGAATAACAAACTCGGTAGCAGTTATTATCAAATTTATGTCCATCGTGAAATCATTTTCATTTGTCACTTGCTAAAGCTCGTGACAACTGAAAATTATTTCACGAGGGACATAAATTTGATAATAACTGGTAACGCGTTTATTATCCTCTATAAATTGTATCCTGCATCAGGGCATATGTGTTACACTGTATCATGATATGTATGTTGCCCTGTATCATCGAATATGTTAACCTGTATCGAATATGATGAAGAAAAAAAGAGAGGAAGAAACATGTTTGGGAAAAGACACATAAAAAGTATCCTACGTACATAATATAAAAAACTATTAAATTCAATACACTTTCCAATGAATACATTTTAAAAGTATGGAAGAATACTAAACTACTGGAAGAAGTGAAATCCAGCTTACGGTTAGCTTCCAGAAACATTAGGAAACATTAGGACGACTGTGATATTCTAAACAAGAAAATGTATTTGATATGTAATATTAGTTGTTACCAATCTATGATTGTAGAAGGAGAATACCTTTAAAGCAAATATTATATTGAACTATGGCTATATTATAACTTTATCAAACCCAGTGGTTTCATACATATGGAAACATGTTTGTTGTATTGACACATTGTGGTTGAAATCTGTTTCTTTCAAAATGTATAACATTGGTAATATTATATGCAGAAGATTTAATAAGAAACTTATTCATCTTCAAATTTCGAGGGACAATATTATTCTTTAGAAGGATCACAATATGTTGCTTGCGTTTTTCCCTCGTTAGTCCGTAGAGAATGCGAAAAGATAATTATATTGTAATCGGATGTTCTTACCTGTGTGCAAGAGGGATAACCCCACGGCCAGGAATACGAGCTGGCATTTGCAGATCATTTTCCACTTTTCATCAGCGCATCTAGTACAACACAGAGCATCTGGCCCATTGAGCGGTACGATCATTTCCAGCTCGTGTATTGCGGTGAATTCTAGTGTGATTGCGCTACGCATGGCTGACTCAACATGTATCGAGTTACTAAGCAATTACTACCGGTCCCGAAAGACGAGGCCCATAACAACGGTTACTACCAGTCTAGTTCTGTTGTCTTTTTTTCTCTTTTTTAAATAACATTTTATTTCATTCTTGTACCCAGTAAAAAGTGTATTTGTTTAAAGTCACCACTAGAGCACCTAATTTATTAATCATCGGCTATTGGATGTAAAAAAAAAAGTGATTTATTTTACATATAGTCTCAGAGAGGAAACCCGCTACGTTTTTTGGTATCTAATAAAGAATAAAATTTGGTTTTGTTTAACAACACTACTAGAGCACATTGATTTAATAATCATCGGCTATTGGACATCAAACATTTGGCAAGTTTTGACATTTAGTCTTAAAGAGGAAACCCGCTACGTATCCAATAAAGAATAATACACAATGTTATGAATATACATATCAGCAATACGGCTGCATGTTTTATATGTTTGCAGTTTAATGTAATATACGTTCGTGTATCCGATCGTGCATCTTTACATTTGGTTGTTCAAAATCAAACTTTAACATTAAGTAGGCAGTTATTTCGTATAGTGATTCAGCCCTTGGTTTTACCAGTTTCTTTTAAACTCTGGTTAATGTAACTGAACAACTGGTTCATGTTCGTTTTTGGAAAGGTGATCTCTAGTCCCCTCATTCATGCATAACGATTGAAAAGAAAGTTTCGGAAACCCCCCTTACCTAAAGCATAATCCGCTCCAGTACACTGGCACTTTCAATATCGTTTAAGGAATAATAATTCTTTTGTATTTTAGAAAAATAGAATAAGAATTGTATGCTACAGTAAGTTATTAAGAAAGAGAAGTGGGGTGCGGCTGTTGTGGAGCACTGGCATGTCGATACTGACGTTGTAAAGACAGCAGGGAGAATGTCAATGCAGGATCGGAACTCTCTTAATCTGCTTCTGTTAAATGTTAAATATTAAATGCTGAATTGGTTTTAAAAGTCCCGGGGCAGGATGTAGGTCAGAGATTGAACGCCTGTCTGATGTGCGATAAGTTTTGTTTTGTTTAACGACACCACTAGAGCACATTGATTTATTTATCATCGACTATTGGATGTCAACTATTTGTTAATTTTGACATATAGTGTTAGATAAGAAACCCACTACAACTTAGTTTGGTGCTTATATCCAATTAAGGTTCAAGCACGCTGTCCTGGACACACACCTCGGCTATCTGGGCTGATTGTCCAGGAGAGTGGATCAGTTGTTAGTTGGTTAGTGGTTAGTTTTCGTTAGCAGTAATGTCGCGTTTTGTAAGAATTAAAAACATTAAAATATAATATATACATAATTAAAAGGGGAAAACAGTATTCTGCTGCTGATAATAATGATGGTGGTGGTAGTGGTTGTGATTGTATGCTGAATGCGATGGTGGTGATGATGGTAATGCTAATAGTACGCGGATGATGATGGTGGTGGCCATAGTACACTGATGATAAAAATGAAGTTCGTCATAGTACCCTGGTGATAATGATAATGATAATGGATAATGTTAGTTATAGTACGATGATGATAATGCTGATAGTGGTGGTGGGCGTAATAGTATGAAAAGTAAAAAGTAAAGTTTGTTTTATTTAACGACGCCTCTAGAGCACATTGATTTTTTTTTTATCTTATCATCGACTATTGGACGTCAAACATATGGTCATTCTGACACTGTTTTTTTAGAGATAGATAAACCATGGCCTTTGTTGAAACAGTTATAGATCACTGGTCGGTGCAAGTGGTTTACACCTACCCATTAAACCTTGGAGTCGGGATCTGGATTAAAAATCCCATGCCTCGACTGGAATCCGAACCCAGTACCTACCAGCCTGTAGACCGATGGCCTAACCACGATGCCACCGAGGCCGGTACCGCGTAATAGTATGTTGATGATAACAATGATGGTGGTGATGGTGATAGTGATAGTGAGTAGGTGATAATGCTGATAGATGCTGGTGCTAATGTTGTTGCTTAAAACGGTTATAGCGGTCGTGATTTTGCTGTTGTTTGCGGTGGAGGTGGTGGTGTGGTGATGATGATGATGATGATGATGATGTTGATGTTGACGATGATGACGATGATAATGATGATGATGACAACGATGATGTTGATGTATTGTTTCTAATTTCTTGAAATATAGTGGTAAGATCAACAATTTAATATTATTAATGTTGAAATTGCAGCTTATTTTATCTGGTAACTCCCCAACCAAACACGCAAAAATCTCCCACAACCCCCCCCCCCCCAAACAAAAACAAAAACAAACAACAACATAAAATAAAAAAATAAAAAATAGTTAAACAAACAAACAAACAAACAACAGTAAACAGAAATCAACCGATGTCTGCTACTAAATTAATAAGCATTTTTGTTTAGTAGCTCAATAAACTCCATAACCTGGCCAACAGCCATTATTTCAAAATAATTGATCTGATATCGAATAATGTTCTATTTGCCACGCCGAATATGTCCCCTGACGAAAAGAACCGATAAATTGTAATACAACCTACGACTCACATTTTAACATATAATAAACGGTACTCCTGTGTATTTTGTGCTTACGGATGGATGGTTTTTACAGAATCTTGATCACTTTCTGAAAAGAAAATTACATTTTAGTTATTTAGTACTATCGTCGAGAGATAAAATATATGCTTAGTCCTTTGGGAGGAAATAACAAAACACGAAACACCAGGTCAATAAATATGGCCGAGGACACAAGAACTTATTTTGTTCTTTTTTCTTCTTGTTTTTTCTTTTTTGTTTTGACAGAAGCTTCCAGTACATTCGCTGCAAGTTTCCAGTACAGTTGCTGCCAAGTCTTTTGTTGTGATGTTAGAGATGGGCATATATGTGAAACTAGTGTGGATATAGTGGGTACAGATGCTTCCCGTCTTTGACTAACTTCGTTGATCCAGAATTCGTTTCTAGCGTGTTTAGCTTGATTGTCCTCTGGTTCCATTCAGTTTATATGTTAAAATGGGGCTAAAGTGCAATTATAGTTACAGACTGGAAAGATTTGACTACCAAAGAGTCGCTAAGAACCGAGTCTACAAAATACATAGTTTTATTCTTTGGACGTTCAATCATAACACTGAAAAGATAGACACTAGTATTTAAACACCAAGACGTATTTTTCACTATTACTTACGTTTTGGATGATTTAAATTAGAAGATACTTACATAGTATTGTTTAGATAATCATTGTTGGTACATTCGAAGTGTTTCTGGTGATTCTGGTGTTTGTAACAACCCGAAATACGTTTCTAAAAATAATAACGCACTTAGCTCTGAGAAGTAACGGTTAGACAGCCAAGTCTTAGTCTATTTTAAAGGGTATTTCTCGGTTTCAACGTCACATAATCTCAATTCACTCTGTTGAGACTTTACCCAGAAGTGTTGTAGGTTTGTATATTTCAGTGTTCATTGTCATGGGTTGAAATTAGGGTCAGTGACTTTAAACTGGTATGTTTTTTATAACTCCAATAATAAACCCGACTCTTTTTCAGACTAGCAGAGACAGAACCGTCGAGGGTTTTCTTTTGTTTTACTATTCACTAGCATGTTAGTTTAATGTTACGAGTAAACTAACAAAAACTAACAAAAATGTTTTTTATAACTCCAATAATAAACCCGACTCTTTTTCAGACTAGCAGAGACAGAACCGTCGAGGGTTTTCTTTTGTTTTACTATTCACTAGCATGTTAGTTTAATGTTACGAGTAAACTAAAAAAAACCCACAAAAATCCCCACAAAAAACAACGACCTAGTATATCCTTTGTTGTATGTGTTCAATATCGCCAGTAAACAAGATTTTAAAAAACCTGGCTCATTCCAAAGTATTAGTTCCTACTAGCAGCAACAAATGTGTTGCATATGATTTGGCCTAGATATGACTTCACAAGCTATATATCATTTTGTAGAATAAAGGTCATAGTGGGGGGGGGGGGGGGGGGGGGGGGGGGGTAAATGGCTCCAAGCACTAACGAAGGATTGAACCAGTGACGCATGACATATCAGACGATCGCTCTGTCACTGAGCAACACCTCGGTTCAACCTCCTAGTAACAAGTACAACTTCAAACGTTTGGCCCATATATGGTAACACGGTAGTCAAACTTACGATGGGTGGACGAAAAGAAAGAAAGAAATGTTTTATTTAACGACGCACTCAGCACATTTTATTTACGGTTATATGGCGTCAGACATATGGTTAAGGACCACACATATTTTGAGAGGAAACCCTCTGTCGCCACTACATGGGCTACTCTTCCGATTAGCAGCAAGGGATCTTTTATTTGCACTTCCCACAGGCAGGATAGCACAAAGCACGGCCTTTGTTGAACCAGTTATGGATCACTGGTCGGTGCAAGTGGTTTACACCTACCCATTGAGCCTTGCGGAGCACTCACTCAGGGTTTGGAGTCGGTATCTGGATTAAAAATCCCATGCCTCGACGGGGATCCGAACCCAGTACCTACCAGCCTGTAGACCGATGGCCTACCACGACGACACCGAGGCCGGTATGGGTGGACGAGTGCTTAACATCTATGTTACGTGTGTTGATTAAAACCAAACACAATGATGATAATTTCGATAATTGCTATGATGATGATGATTATCGTAATTATAATTATTATGATAATACCAACAACCGTGACATAAATGGTGGTGGCGATTGTGATGATGATGATGATGGAGCAGACGACAATCGTGCCAATTGATGACAATAGTAATGATGCTGACGACCATGATAATGATGATGATAACGATGAACAAAAGTAAAGTTTGTTTTATTTAACGACGCCACTAGAGCACATTGATTTTTTATTTTATCATCGGCTATTGGACGTCAAACATATGGTCATTCTGACACTGTGTTTTTTTTTAGAGGAAACCCGCTGTCGCCACATAGGCTACTCTTTTACGACAGGCAGCAAGGGATATTTTATTTGCGCTTCCCACAGGCAGGATAGCACAAATCATGGCCTTTGTTGAACCAGTTATTGATCACTGGTCGGTGCAAGTGTTTTACACCTACCCTTTGAGCCTTGCGGGTTTGGAGTCTGTATCTGGATTAAAACTGCCATGCCTCGACTGGGATCCGAACCCAGTACCTACCAGCCTAACCACGACGCCACCGAGGCCGGTATGATAACGATGACGACGACGACGATAATAATGATGACGATTAATGTGTGCTAAATGTGAGTGATCGATAAATGATTGTTGTTACTTAAATCAACACCTGTATTCAACCAATTCCGTTCTCCTCCCAACAGCCAACGCTTTCATATTTTAACAATAAATAATTGAAGGTGCGGCCAACAAATATTAGTTCATATCAAGCATATAATGAATTATGCAAGACATTTTTGTCTTCTGTTTATGTACGGCTACTCGATACAGCGATGCTGTTGAAGGAACCAGAATCAATGACACTATACTGACATCAAAAAATATCTGTTCGAGCAGGTGCTGTTACAGTTATAACAATTTACCTGACACTAGCTTTACCGAATTAGATAGCGTAGCGACACAAGGATTTCAAAACTGTGTTATTGTAATTTATTTATAATTTTAGAACCTTTCCTATTTCTATTAGTTATTCATCCTGATTGCTATAGGTTACTTTACGTCAAATCGATTCTCGTTGATGATTACGTTAACATTGTCTATAAAAGTAATATCCAATTTATTGTGTTTATCCTGGCGTGTTTTAGCGTGGCGCGGTGTGGCATTATTACCAGTATTTACATTATTATAACAGACCCGTAGGAGCCGAGGGGGCTGGGGATTCAGCCCCCCCCCCCCCCCCCCCCCCCCCCCCCCCCCACACACACACACTTTTTTCGCCAGTTTTCATTTCGGGACTTTAAATGTCTCAGGTAATAAGCCGAAAACACGCCAGAATCGCTATAAAGGGGGCTAATATTTTTTACATTTTCTTTATGGGGCTTTGGGGCTTCACACAACACATTTTATACAACCATAAAAATTAGCCCCCCCCCCCCCCCCCCCCCCCCACACACACACTTTGAAAATCCGTCCTACGCGCCTGTATAATCATTGTATATTATGATGTTTTAACGATTCCTATAACTATCTAATTAATTATTTCATTAGTTACAAGAAACATATTACAAATATTGTAAAATTCAGTCATATACATATTAAACTACGTATATCCACACAAATCCACATAACTGGGGTGTGGGTGGACAATGCATTGTTCTTAGAATTCGGAGCTGTCACCCACCCTCCCGCTTCCCGGTGTCCATGTACAAATCCATCAACAATCGTAGCAAAAACAACAGACTAGTTCTACAGATATAAAGTTATCAACACACCCAGCAATAAAACGTGTGGTGATTGCAACAAAATGAGGAGTCACATACCATTTAAGAGATTTAATTAATGTTTTTTTTTTTATAAACAACCGTCATTTTTACTGAAAACTGCATTTAAAAAAAAAAAAAAATTGGTAGCCCGCATTAGCTTCAACCTCTGGTATATACTGCATAACAACTGTATAACAAATACAAGTGTATTTATTTATTGTCGATGGATAATAGTATTTGCACAAATAATCAATGTCACATATTACTACCAATCACACCCATTGACAGTCCACCTCGAACTTTGACACGGAACTCTCTTTTATGGTATCATACAACCTCTACGACTAGGTCGTCAAATCCCATTGATTTGGAATCGGCAGTGGGTAACGAACCCAGAACCTACGACTCTTGGAGCCGAAGGGTTTGTATTTCGCAGCTAATAATTTTCAGAGCAATTATTGCAGCTCGGTAAATAGTTTGGTTATCGCATCATTGTAATGCCAGGACGTGCTTGCACAAATACACAAATTATTAATTATACGCCTAACACAGGTCACGCAACAAGCGGGCGAGAACAGATCACTGTGAACATGATCGTAGTTGCGATTTTATGTGTGAGGATCAGTCCATCCCACGCACAGCTTTTATCTTTTTACATGTATATCACAGTCGCATTAATGCACAGTAGGTTAAAAGTTAAAGTTTGTCTGGTTTAACATCATCACTAGAGCACATTGATTTATTAATTATCAGCTATTGGATGCCAATAATTTGGTAATTTTGACATATAGTCTCCGAGAGAAATATAGAATAATAAACGAGGTTGCCTGTTATACCATTTTTATGAAATGAGTAAACACGTTTGGTATCTGACGAGGGAACGTTTTATAAAAATGGTATTACAAACAAGCTAGTTTAGTATTTTATTTCTTACAAAACCAACTGCAAACATGACTCAACGCAGAAGTCAGCAGATGTCGAGACCTACTACACGTTATTTCTACACGTCAGTTTCACGTCACGCCAATATTACACTAGTTAGATATTGAGTGATGATTATGACATTAGCAATATCTTACACTGGTGTGTAATAAAACCCGCTATTTTGTTTTTCCATTGGTAGAAAGGGTTCTTTTTATAGGCACCGTCCCACAGACATGATAGCACAAACCACGGGCGTGATGGTCTATTCTCCTTAAAGGTATTTTATTTAATTTTAATTAGTTTTCGTGCTTATATCAAGCTAATATTTAACTATGCTGTCCTGGGCACACAGCATAGCTATATGGGTTTTCTGTCTAGGACAGAGAAGTGGGATAATGGTTAGTTGTTAGCGAGAAAGAAGTAGTGTAGTCGCCACACACCTATCCAATGATCTGTCACAACTCGCTCCGGGTGGGGGTCGGTACTGGGGTGCACACCAGACTACCAAACCTAATATACTTCATACCGATGGCTTAACCCCAACATTTGTTAGAAAGTCATCCGGATGTATCACAGTTCCGAACATATCTTGAAAATGATCATCGACATAATCTTAACTTGTCTCCAAGAAATACATTCCACATGATTACATGTGTCAAAGCAGGGCGAGATTTAGCTCAGTCGGTTGAGTGTTCGCTTGAGGTGCTTATGCGCATGATGCAACCATTTCCGTGGATCCATTAAGCTGATTGAATGTTTTCTCGGAGTCTTAGCATACGTGGTCCTCTTAAATCATTGGGCTTTTGTGGTCGCGCGCTAGTTGTGATTTACGCCTAACATTGCACTGATGTGATAGGATAGGGTACGTTGAGAACCAGTCAAATTGTTGGCGAGTATTAGTCCTCCCGAACTGGTACCAGGAGTCTATAGAATCTCATGACAGTGGTTTGATGGAGAAGTTAAACAACGATTGGTATATAAAGAATTCTACACGAGTGGTCGCTAGATACAATTTATCTTTTTGAAAGTATTTATCGAAGAAAGGCGAGATGGATACGTTTTCATTCAACGAGTAGTAAAATAAAAGGTATCTAACATACAAGAATGTAATATTCGATTTCATAAATGTCCCTGAAAACCAGGTTTAAAATAAATTTAAACGTCTTTTCAAACTCACAATTAATTCACGACACCCGCGAGGCAGTTAGCTTAGACGTCACTTAACAGTCAGTTCCAGGTTAACTTACACGTCACGGAGCAACCAATTTCGGTCGTCCTTATTTTATTGGGTGGTATGGTTGTCTTGACCGGGTCATCACTTTGTAGCAACCAAACACAAATTACAAAAGTGGTCTCCAGTATATGTTGGACACGATATTGATCTACAGCGAGTCATCTCCTACACCGGTTAATAAGAAATTAAAATTATATTAGTTATCTTTATTTAAGAGTTTTAGAAAGTAATGTTTGCGCTGTTTAAGGACACCACTAGAGCACATTCATTTATTAATCATAGCTATTGGATGTTAAACAATAGGCAATTAAAAGAAATGTTTTATTTAACGACGCACTCAACACATTTTATTTACGGTTATATGGCGTCAGACATATGGTTAATGACCACACAGATTTGGAGAGGAAACCCGCTGTCGTCACTACATGGGCTACTCTTTCCGATTAGCAGCAAGGGATCTTTTATTTGTGCTTCCAACAGACAGGATAGCACAAACCATGGCCTTTGTTGAACCAGTAATGGATTACTGGTCGGTGCAAGTGGTTTACACCTATCCATTGAGCCTTGCGGAGCACTCACTCAGCCTGTAGACCGATGGCCTAACCACGACGCCACCGAGGCCGGTCAACAGGCAATTATGACATATAGTGTTAGTGAGGAAAATCACTGCATTTTACATTAGTATGCACCATCCGACAAAAATAATAGCACATACCACGGTCTGTGTATACCAGTAGTGGTGCACTGGCTGAAACGAAATAATGTTTGAAATAGTCATTATTACGATTACTGCTTATTAGTCGTTCCGTCATGTCTGTAGACCTTAAGAGGCGGGGTTTAGCCCAGTCGTTAGACGGCTTGCTTGCGATGCTTGGGCTGTGCGTTCGAACCTCCCTCTGCGGTTCCACTGGAGTTTTGCCCTTCCCAACCAATGTCATACGACTGAAGTATCAAAGGCCGTGGTAGATGTTGTCCTGTTTGTGGGAAAATGCATATAAAATATAGTTTGCGTGCTAATGAAAAATTGAAGAATTCGTGTCAGAATTAGGAAATGTTCGCCATACAGCCGAACCATAAGATTTATTGTTGTGGAATATAAAATGTTTATATAAAATGCTATTTTATGACTATTTCTTAATTGAAACAACAACAACAACAACAACAACAACAACAACAACACACACACACACACACACACACACACACACCAAACAACAACAGAAAATAAAAATATAAGCACAAAACCAAAACAACCCCAAACAATACCCTAACGCCTCCCCCCTCCAAAAAATAGAGAGAAAAAGAAGAAGGAAAAATCCCACCTTATTAATAATGTAACATAAAACATTATTTTGTTCTGTAAATGCTTTGAAATTACCTTGGCGACCAGCCAAAGGTACAATGTTTGAGACAGCCTGTTTAAACGTCATTCCCATTGGCCTACTTTGATAGATCAATTATGAAAGAGGAATAATTCCCTATCGTAAAAATTGTCGATTTTTAATGCTGAATGCGTCCGACAAATAAAGAAACGAACCACTTTCAATGTAGAACGTATGCAAATTTGTATGACGTTAATACAGTGCATCGTTGATTTATACGCAAAAGGTATTATAAACACAATTTATTTACTAGGGAAATAGTGTTCGTTGTAAAAAGCAGAACAATAATATCAATAGAAAAGAAAAAAAATAGAAACAAAACTAAGTCTAAAGACACTCACCATGCACTGACCACAAATCGTATGTTGGTCACAGAACAGGAATATACGGAAAGTACAGGTGCCCTTTTAGACACTGTAGTTAGCAACAAGAAACCTTTCTATACAGGCAATACGATTTTAAATACGAAATGGCGTATGTGAGCCAAGGCCGGCTCTTTTGCCCAGGACAGGCGTGCGCTACAACAGCTTGCTCTGAATGTGCAAGTAAAGCCCTACGACCTGACCTGACCTGACCTGCTCTATCACTAACCGCTAACAACTAACGATTGACAAATGATTATTAACCAACTGCCCTGAACAGCCAATACACACTGCTGAGGTGTGTCACCTAAACAGCGTACCTAAATGTTAATAGGGAAATTGGAAAAATACATTAATAGGGAATTAGTAGCAACCAGCTGTGTATTTTTGTCTTGATGCAAGCTGTGCGTTCTTGAAACTTAATTTAAGGGGAGCTATCACTCTCGCCCCCGATCACTTCCCTGAGTCTAGTTAAAGGAGAGTCAATATTAGCTACGTTTATAGGACATCAATATGGAAATATCTAAAACGGCTAAAGTATGGGGAGCTGTTAATTGCCCTTCATCGAGGTCTGCATAAACAAGGAAAATAAATTAAAGTGAACTGAAATGAAGTTAAAGTTTGTTTAGTTTAACAACACCACTAGAACACATTCATTTATTAACCATCGGCTGTTGGATGTCAAACTTTTGGACCTTTCATGTGCACTTTTTCACAGACGGGAAAACACACACCACAGCCTTTGATTTACCAGTCATGGATCATTTACTGGGACTGGGGAAAAACAATCAAATAATGGGTCCACGAGCACCTTAGGATAGCGCTCTACCGACTTAGCTAGATCCCGTCCAGTAGAACAATGAAAGTCAAACTGAGTACACACCAAGAGTGCAGAATAGCCTGGAGTTATTAATATTTGACCAGAGAGCCAAATTTAGTACTAAATATTATTTTACAAATGACTACATCTCCTCAAGGGATGTTATCGTGGCAGACTCACGTCCACGGATGATTGACTGCTCATTAATTATCCATGTCCGCTGGGTCTGTCAAACATTCTGTTTTGAGTATGTGCTTGATTGAAACTGAATTTTGTTTGAAGTCTTATCAGTGTTCAAAGCCGTATGACACATGCACTTTGTTGTTGAGTTTATCATTTGTTTGTGTTTTCTGGGTATATTATTCTTTTGTTGTTTCAATTGCTTAGTTATATATATTATTCATTATTATTATTATTATTATTATTATTATATATTTTTTTTTTTCTTTCTGGTTTTGATTGTTTTTTGTTTTTGTTTTTTTATTAGCCCAGAAATGTCGATAGTGTCAGGGATGGGGTCCTGAATCACTATCTTACAGATAGTGTTGAACATAAATAACATTATATATATATATATATATAATAATAATAATAATAATAATAATAATAATAATAAGTATTGTTAGACTAAATATGATCAGGTTGATTGTACATTTTCCATAGAAAGAGGGAGGGAGAGAGAGAGAGAGAGAGAGAGAGAGAGAGAGAGAGAGAGAGAGAGAGAGAGAGAGAGAGAGAGAGAGAGAGAGAGAGAGAGAGAGAGATGCAGTAAAACAGGACAGCAAGACAGTTTTAACATTAAAAAAACATACACGCACATACTCACACATACACCAGCACGCAACATAGCTTGATAACAAATGCATACATGTGATTAGTTTCCTATCAGTTGTATTATAGTTTGTTAATGTTCTGTGATGCTAAAAAAATATTATATTAAATATTTTCAACTAATGAATGATAGAGCGACCATTTGGTAAAAAAAAATTGCTAGGACTATTCTTACTAAAATATAAATGTTTTTCTATACAGTATCTTTGTTTAATTTCTTTTTGAAAATGAATGATATTTAACTTAAACTTTTGCACTTTACATTTATATATGAAGTACTTAGCTAGAAGTAGCAAAGATCAAAGATATTATCTGTTTTAATTTTGTCTTTAAAGCCAAATATGACTAGTTCGAGAGACAGTTTTAAGTTACATAAATGATTACAGTACTTCGATAACCAGTTTAAAAACGAATTCCAAAACGTTTGAACAAAGTTACATTCCCAAAAATTATGTTCTATTGTTTCTGTATTTACATTACAAAAGGTACATGTTTCAGTATCAATACGTTTTAGCTTGAAGGCAAAACTATTTGTCGTTAGTATTATGTATACTATCCTATATTGGAACCATCTTAATTTTACTTCTTGTGTGGTGAGAAATGGTTTCAAATATATAATGGGCCGGATAAGATGAGTACTAAAACGATTTTGCCATTTTGCCATAGCGGTATTTGGTACGTCTGAATATGTTAATGTGTAATAGTATAATTTTGAAACTTTGTTAATGGAACAGAGTTTGCTTTGGACAGGCGAATCGTCTAAAGGAATATTTGCGTCTATCTTTCTAATTTTAGTTTTTTTAAGGTATACCTTGAGTGAATTAATGACTCCCTGTTATTCTAAAAAAGACACATATAATATATATAATTAAATTCAATTAATGTAAAGAATTCTCCACTATCATTAACTAGGTCACATATTTGAGAGATGCCTTTTTCGAGCCATTTTTTTTTAGAAACGTTTTCCTATCGATTTGTATATGACAATTATAGAAGACTGGTTCTGATAAAAAAAATCTTTTAAGTCTGTTACCTTAATAGCTATAGAGAAATCACAAAAAGCCGCAATACAGTCCTTCTAAAACAAGTTGTTAATATTTGTATAACATCTTTGAGGAAAATCATTACCAAATACAGGAATATTATGTAGTTGGGGAAAACATGCCAATAAAAGAAGTTTCCATTTTGAATCATTATTTTCCAGTTTTCGTAACCAAGTAATTTTCAAAGCTTTAACATATTTAAATATATCTATCATGCCTAGGCCTCACTCTTTAATAGATTTACACATGGTATTTCCTTTAATTCTATCCGGCTTTTGGTTCCATACAAACTTAAATAATATTTTATTTAATTCACACATAAAATATTCAGAGGGATTAGGTAGTGTTAAAAGTAAGGAGCTGAGTTTAGATATTAATAAGGATTTTATTATAGCTATTCTACCAAGTGGTGTGATAATTCTTCATATCCAATTATTTATTACTTGTTTAATTTCAAACAGTTTAGAGTTATAGTTAAGTTTAGTCATTTCAGCTAGGTCAGAACTGAAGGTAATGCCAAGTGCTTTAAAAGTGGAAGGATTCCATTCTAAATGAAGGTTTTGTAAATATCTGACTGCATTGTTCTTAAATGAGCCAATCCATATGACTTCAGATTTATTATAATTAATTTTTAGTCCAGATAATTTCGCAAATATATTCAAAGTATTTATTGTCTCTTCGAAGGACTCTCTACTACCATCAAGTATAAAATCTGTATCATCAGCGTACTGTGAAATGAGATACTCTTTATTTTGTACTGAAATTCCTTTAATTTTCTTATGTTTACGTACAAGTCCTGCCAGAATTTCTACACAAAGGAGGAATATATATGGCGATAATGGGTCCCCTTGTCTGCATCCCCCGTGTATTTCAAACGATGAAGATATATTGCCATTAACTATAACACTTGATTTAATAATTTTGTAAAAAACTGATATCCAACGTTTAATATGATCCCCAAACCCCCAAAATGTGAGAGTCTTATGCATACATGACCATGCAATAGAGTCGAACACTTTTTCAAAATCTACTCTTAGTAACATACTGGGACATTTTGGGATTCAGTGTAGTATAAAATGTCATACAAAATCCTTATATTATCACCAATATATCGTTTTGACATAAATCCAATTTGATCTTCATGATTAAGATATCGAGGACTATTTTTATTTGTTCAGATATACATATGGATGCTAATTTATATACATTTAAGAGTGAAATAGGTCGCCATTTAGTTAGATAACGTTTTGGTTTATCCTCTTTAGGTATACAAGTTATTAGTCCAAATTTCTGTGTTATCGATAATTCATCATTAATAAAAGTGAATTATTGAATTTCCAAATTAGTATTGTGCTTTTAATGTTCAGTAAATTCAAAATTAAGACTTACAATAGAATGATCAGTTCTGTATCCACAATGTATATCGGATTGTTTCTCATCTCTCCAGATATCAACAAGAGCAAGCTCCCCACTGGTCTCTAATACCGTACCACGTGCTTTTGGGTTATTAATATTTATATAGTTGTACGTATCGATATCGGGGTTTAACACAAGATTCCAATCCCCACCAAATATACAATGTTTATTACTAAATAGTTTTACTTTTTCTAAAATTAATTGGTAAAAGTTAGGATCATCTGAATTTGGACCGTATAAATTTACTAAAGTCAATCGTATATTGCAAATAGTTATATCCACTACTAATACATTTCCTCCTACATGTCGAAATGTTGTGTGTATTTTGTATTCATAAGTGTTATTTATCAATTTTTCTAACACAGCGGGATTGGCTACTATAAGAATTAAAAATACATTCAAATCCCCATTCAGCGCGAATAATAGGCTCTTTTTCTTTTGTAAAATGAGTATCCTGAAGAAAACAGATTGAAAATTGTTCTGACCTAAGGAAATTAAAAACATCCTTCCTTTTTTAACATCCGCTAGTCCCCAGCAATTCAATGAATAACAAGCAAATCCTCTATTCATTATCAAAAGTGGTTGTAAAGTATAGTATACAAATCAAATAGTAAATTACTTTCCACTCATTAAATAGAACATTTAAAAATAATATGTGTTTCATAATACACTTTTTTAAACAAGTACGCACACATACAAATCTAAAAATACACATCTAAAAAATAAACATCCGTATAGGGTCAGAGGGAGACGTCGTGGGATTCATTTATGCCCCAAGCCCTGTTACATTACTTGATAAATTGACAAAAGCAACCGAATACAAAACAAACAAAGAACACAAAACAAACAAAACAAACAAAATAGACCTCGCAACAGCAGTAGTGATTTTGTTTTTAAAGTAATTGCAGAATAGATAGTTATTGTGGTATTATTAAATAGTATTGAATATATACGTGTTGTGCACAAAAACAATAAATACAAAACAATAAACAAATCATAAGTTAATTTTAAATATAATAATAATAAACATGTTTTGAAAATTTATATGATATTTTTCATTGAACCAGCACCTATTTCAACAAATCCCGCCTAGTATTTACTCTGAAATCGTTTGTAGACAACAGACAAATTAATTAATTAATTTAAATCATATAAAGCAATAAAGCAAAAATTAAATAAATAAATAAATTAGAAAAATAAATATTATTGAAGTATACACGCAGTCCGTATAATGTAGTTTGTTAAGTTCCAGTATATATTACACAAACATCTAGACGAACATATACGAATACGAGATATACCTAATTACACAAACATCTGTTCATGCATATTTACAAATACACACATACATATATAAACATAATATATACAAAGACGCCTATACATACAGACAGAATAAAATAAGAAAGGTAATAATAAATAAATAAGGAAATAAATAAATAAATAAATAAATATTAAAAATAATAAATTAAATGATAATAATAATAATGCATGCAACTGTATATATATATTCTAACACACACAAACATACATACACACTCATCACTTGCAGTCAACCAATAGGCGGCAGCCTTATCTCAGGGCTTGTACACATGTACAGATTAATATCCAATTTTATAATGTCAGCAACACAAAATTCAATACAACTTGTCTTTTCCATGTCTTTTAATCGATCTCATTTACAATGACATTTCGGAATACGTGTTTGTTTTGCCAGTGAACACTTCCCTGTGGGTCATTGAAAAATGTCTTTACACTTTCCCGTACAGCCATTGCTTCAGCAGTAGGTCGTCCTCCATGGGTGTGTGCTTCCAGGGGAAACATGCCTATACATTCTCCCTCCACCACCTCGTAGGTCACATCAGAAGTCCTGTCAATCATTCTTCCGTCGCGCCGGCGGTTGAAATTGTGTAGTACTGTGGCAGCATTCGTCAACAAGATCGCTTGGTCAGGTTGAACTCTCATTGGCCTTTGAAATATTTCAAATTTCTTTGCGAGGATGCCGAAGGCGCATTCAACTGTTCGTCGTGCCCGTGAATGCCGGTAATTGTAAATCCTCTTCTCCTGATCCAGAGTCCTTGCTGCATATGGCTTCATTAAATATGGTTTCAGAGGAAATGCTTCGTCTCCTACAATCATGAATGGAATGGTTCTTTCTGTGCTGTTCACCTTGAACGCTGCTGTTGGGATATTGAGTTTTCCTTGCTCCAGCAACTTCGAGATATGGGATGTCTTGTACACTCCGGCGTCACTAATTCTGCCATACTGACCGCAGTCTACAAGAACGAAGCATGAATCCGCGTCACTCAATGCCATGAGCACTATGCTGGGGAATCCTTTGTAGCAGTAGTACATAGATCCGCTGTTGAATGGATTCTCAAGAGCAATGTGTTTGCCAGCGAAAGGATGGTCCCACAAATCACCAAAACGTTGAGCTATCTAGAACCATTTATCTTCTGTTGGTGGTTTCAACTCGAGTGGTTGCAGTACATCCCACAGGATTTGACACGTCTTGAAAACATGTCTGCTGATGGATCGTCGGGACATGTGAAATGGGACACTCATGGAGGAGAATGAGGCTCCTGTTGCCAGATACCTGAAAAAAAGCAGAATTAAAGAAATGAAGATACAAGTTATTACGTTTGAGCTTCCACAAATATCAGAAAGTCCTCTTCTTCTTCTTCGTCTTCTTCCTCTTCTTCTTCGTCTTATCATTATTATACTACAAAAACATAAATGTACTTTACACCAATATTCACAATTTGTCATGATTAATCAGTTTTTCAACCTTTTTTTTCTTCAGGAACTACCCACAAGGTGATATGGGAATCTCTCATTCGCTGTCACTGCAACGCCCTGCAGAGGACAAGGACAAAGAAGAAATCGGGCAGTGGAGCAGACAACTCCAAACCCTGGAAGTTCCTGAAGCAAATGGAATTTCTCATTCCCACCAAGGACATTAGAAATTCAAAGGGAAACCTGCCCGAGGCGAGTGACGAAGAAAGTGAAACGGACGCCAACATTTTACAAGCTGCTATGGAAGAGGGTGACATTGTGAGTGAGGGTGATGGAGTCGATGTTCCCGAGCAAGCAGTTGATGTGGCGGAGAAAAGAAAAGGAAGTGAGCAAGGAGGAAGAAAACAGAAGAAGAAGAAGAAGGTTGAGGACAACGAAGATCCCATTCTGTCCTTGATGAGAAAAAAACTGGAGAGGAAACCTTTTTCTCCGCAGATGGGTTTTTTCAACTCCATCATGCCACGGGTAGAAACTCTTGAGGAGGATCTATTCCAGGAGTTCCAGCTCCAAACACTACAGCTATTGAAAAACCTTCATGCTCAACACACTCAACAGGGACATTTCTTTGGGCAATCTGGACAGTCTTCTCTGTCATCCCATGATTCCTTTACCCCAATTCCATCACCCCTCAGCAGTTCCATATCATCACCATCACCATCACCATTACCATCACAATCCTATTACCCTCCCACTGCTCTCTATCATAGTCAAAAAACTCCACAACGTCATATGTCTGGGCAATCACGACAGTCTCCCATGCCACCCTGGCAGAGCTCCTCCTGGTCATCAGAATTTTCTCAGGTTGACATGGGATCCCAAGGCTCAGCGGACTACTCCCAGCTTGGCCGGAGCACTCTGAATGTGCTTAGGCTCAATCCATGCTATCCTTCATTAAAATTAATGTATTCGCAGTATCCCTGTTTGTAGTTTTCTTTTGTATTTTTCTTTTGTATGTATGTATGTATGTGTGTGTGTGTGTGTGTGTGTGTGTGTGTGTGTGTGTGTGTGTGTATGTGTGTGTGTGTGTGTGTGTGTGTGTGTGTGCGCGCGCGCATTTGTGTGTATTTGTGTGCGTGTGTTTGTGTGTGCATGAGTGCGTGCTTGAGTGATGTGACAAACAAACCTGTACGTTTACTATTTCTGAATGATTGTTGTTTATAGCCCAGTCAAACCAAAGAGTTATCTCATCAACATAAACAAATTTATAAAAAAAAGAAGAAAAAAAGAAGAGGAAAAATAGATTTAAAAAAAAGAAAGCCAGAATGGCTGATAGCACTGGAGAAGGAACAACAAGTGCCCTATCCACTAACATAGTCCAACCTGAGAGTAACGATGAGCTTTTCTTCTGCTTCGATTGGTTTTCTCCAGTTTGATTGATCTGGCTTCAGACGTTCCAGCACGAGGGACTTCAGGGTATTGTAAGTATTGTACGACATCCTTGTATAATTGAAAAAGAGTTCTTCATCAGGATTCTCAAGGAAATGACGGAATGTACGGTGGAATTCTCCTCGTGATTCTCTAAGGAAGAAATGTTCTCGGCACCATATGCTTTGTCTCTTTCGCTTTCTCCTCCTTCTGAGCAAGAGCAAAATCAGGAGGTCTTCTTCGTCGGAAGAATCCATCTTCGAAAAAAGAAAAAACCCACAAATATTGTTTCTGATCATTTGAGCAAACAGCACTGCATTCTGGTACCGTCAACACAGAACTGACGCGTGACGCGTGAGTAGCGAGGCATGAGCTCCTGTGGCCCAGAGCATGGAATGTGAGACGTGAAGCATGAGGCGTGAGACGTGAGGCATGCGTTTCTATGGCCCAGCTGCCTAATACGACATATATTTATACATGCCAGCAGCTTTCATGAAGTGACCAGACAGGAGTACATTCAGTTTGCCGTAGACGAAACACACAGACATATTCGTACACATTTCAGGTATGCATTTATATACAAGAGCAACATGCATACCTGTGCATGTAGTCCACATACGTATTCGTGTGTGCTGGCCACATGCGTATTCGTACTCGTCAATATGCGTGGTCCAAAATATTAAATGAACGATTTTGGTCAATTAATTTGTGTTGTGATATTTGTGTAAATTTCATTTGCAAAAGAGAACAAAGTACATAGTGCATTATTGTTTATTAATTAAACGTGTGTGTTTTATAACTATAAAGATGTATGAAGACAGTTTATAAATATTCATAAGTAACATGGATTGCCATTTACGTGTATTAACAATTGACGTATCATATATAAATACTTATAACAATGCAATGTATATTGATACAAATAAGCAGAAATATCTTTCATAAAGACGGTTTACTTGTCTTTTAAGATAAATAAACATATGAATTAAAAATAATTTATTTTAAAAACACGAGAAAAAGAAGTGGTGTTTACAAACATTCATAAATAACGTTAATTGTAAATGCTTACTTACATAAACTCACACAAACAACCATCGTGACTGTAAACATATAAATATTAAAGAAACGTAATACATGTATATAAGTCTAACATTGTAAGCACCCCCTCTCCCCCCTAAAAAAAAAAAAATAAAATAAAAATAAAAAGTACTAATAATAGAACAAAATTAATAAATAAATAAGATTTAAAATTCAAAATTCTGCTGCCTAATTAAAATGTATTTTCGGTAAATAGTTAATTAAATATCTCGAACACAATGAAAAACAGTTAACTGTTCTCCAGGAGTTATGCCCCCTTTGTCACGTATCGATCACAGAGTCGATAATATCCTCAGCACTAAGCCAATAGTCTAGAGTTGTGTGCATAATCTCAAATCTGTAGGAGCAAAGTCTCAAGCGGCGAGGGGGATGGAGATGTTTGGGATGGAGTGGTGGGCGCTGACGAGGAGGGGGGGGGGGCATCAAGCACAAACAAAATGTTCATCTCTATTTATATAGATTAAGAACAAAAAAGAAGAAACAAAAAAGAAGAAACAAAACAATAAAAATAAAAAAATAAAATAAAATGTTGCACCTTTTCGTCCTCGAGTGGAGAGGTGGAGGGTATTGTAAGCATCCAGAATGGAAGTAATCTGTAATATAGTTAGGGCGTTTTGCTGTGAATGTTACAAAATCCGACATAATTAAATGTTTGCCAATTTTATTGACAAGTCTCTAGACCAAGGTAGACGTCAAATCTGTGTTGTCGCGGGTTTAGGTTCAAGTTCGGACTAACTACGCTGACAATGCCAGATAAAGTATCTTTTGGTTAACGACACCACTAGAGCCTGTTGATTTATTAATCATCGGCTACTGAACATTTAGTCTTAGAGTGGAAACCTGCTACATGTTTCCATTATTAGCAAAAAATGTTGTATATACACCATCTCACAGACATGTTAGCACATACCACAACCTCTGGTATACCAGTCGTAGTGCACTGGCTAGAGCGATAAATATACCAATTTGTGCACCGACGGGGATCGATCCCAGTCTGACCGCGCATCAAGCGAGAGCTTTACCACTAGGCTACGTCCCGCCCTCGACAATGCCAGAATACAAGGGTTCAATATATGCATATTGTTACAGAGGCCAGTATGCCCCGAGTATCCTACCATCGTCCCTGTTTGTGTCTTGTCTTGAAAATAATTATAGTATTGAAATACTAAGCATTAGTCCCCCCCCCCCCCCCATTTCAACACTAACATCAGCAGCAATAACATGAACATAATCAACAACAACAACAATAATAATAGTACGTAACTGAATATTGATATTTTATATGTCAAAATAGTCACATTATACACCAACTAGCTTTAATTTCAACGTTTTAATACTTTGTCAAAATAGTCCTTCCTTTTGCCATTTTCATGATTGTGTGTAGGTGTTAATCTGTTGTGCTTGAATCTGTTATGTAAATATATAAGAAATAAGGGAACACTTGGTATTTGAGACCAAAGTTATTTCACTATTATATTTTGTTTGTTCGTTTTGTTTAACGACACCAGTGGATCACATTGATTAATTAATCATCGGCTGTTGGATGTCAGAAAGGTTGTGGAGATTAATTATAAAATTTATAACCTCAAATCACTATTTACCTGTCGAAACTAGAAGGTGTAATAACATATTATTTGAAGACAGATTGTGTACTTTATGTGATGAAAGTGACATTGGTGATGAATTCCATTATTTATTTAAATGTATATTTTTTCATAATTCCCGAGTAAGATTTTTACATCCATATTATTATACTAGACCAAGCATCTACAAATTCAAAGAACTAATGAGCAGTAAGAAAATACGTGTATTAAAGAAGTTAGCAAAATTTATAAATGTAATTTGCCAGGTGTTTAACGTCCTGGTAACTGAATAACTTATGTCACAATCACAACTGTTTCCTAGCTATATTACAATTATTATTATTATTATTATTATTATTATTATTATTATTATTATTATTATTATTAATGTACCATGTACTACCATTACTATTACTACTACTGCTACTATTATTATACTACTACGACTACCATTACTGCTACCACCATTACTACTACTACTACTACTACTACTACTACTACTACTACTACTACTACTACTACTACTACTGTTACAGTTATTATTAATTAATATCATATACAAGTAAATGCATGTATTATGTATTATCATATGTTATTATTTCATCCTCCTGTAAACCATCTTGTCACGTTTATACTATTTATTATGTATGTTCCTCTAACGCCGTTGTGGAACGGCCTCAGTGTAATAAAGTTCTAGTAATTCTGACACGTAGTCATCAGAGGAAACCCGGTACGTGTGTGTGTGTGTGTGTGTGTGTGTGTGTGTGTGTGTGTGTGTGTGCACGCGTGTGCGTGAGTGAGCGAGTGTGTGTATATATATATGTGTATGTATATGCATTCGTGTGTGTGTGTTGGAAAGAGACTACAAAATAATCTGTAACTGGATATATTTACAGCAGAAAGTATTGAAGAATTTAATTTATCATTGACAATATCACCATTGCATAAGTGCATATAAATAAACATGGTCGAATGTAAGACTACGTAGATTTGATTACATAATCACAGTGAATGCACCATGTGACGTCACAGTTACTGTCAAGGTCCCACTGGATTTAGAAATTTCTTGGTCAGTCGACGAAACTCTGAAACATACATCTCGTTTTGTTAGTGTGATGATAATATCTTACGGTTAAAGTAATGTAATGGATCTTTTAAAAAGCTCACAACAGTTACCAAATACTAGAATATGAATCCCATGTTATTTTTGCGTTTGTTTAACGACACCACTAGATACCGTTTATTTATTCATCATCGGCTATTGATATTAAACATTTTGTAAATCTGACAGTCTTAAAGAGGAAACCCGAGGGTGAGGGCTGGCATATGAATTCAATATGTTTTATGTCCATTCCTTTTCCTTTGCGCTGATTGAGCTCGCACACATCATACTATTCTTTATATCGCGGTCTCAGAGTATTTGAATCAACACTGATTTAGTTTGTATTATAAAACAAAAAAAATCGTGTTAACGTTAAGATCATTTGCCGATATGATATACTAAAATAAAGTCTTATATTCGACTAGTGCTAAAAATGCATATTTAATAAAGACAATGTTTTTTGTCAGATTTGATTATAGTGGCATGGTCATATGAACTGAACAGCCAAATGACATAAAACGCAACCATATTATGCTATGAAATCATCTCAGATAATAAAAAAAATCTATCTGCCTAAAGAATCCACCACCTTATTCTGTGAAACAATCTAATCTGTGTCAAGATGTGATATTACATTTCTTAAACATTATCTAACAATCCAAATCTTTCTGCAATATGGTAGTACTACAAATAACTAACGGCTAAGTAAACGTTCGAGGTGTACCCAATTTCTGATAGAGCAGTCATTGGTGATAAATGTGATTGGTGTGTTTTTGTAAAACAACCCAAAGTTTCATCTGGGCCAAAACATGTATGGAAGTGTATTTCATCTAATACCACTGTGTTAAGTAGCCTTGTGCTTGAAACATGTATGGGGTACCTGTAAACAAAAGTACTCAAATTTTGTGCGAAACTAGGGCAGTCTTAGACCCTACCCGTTATTTTAAAATAAAAAAAGCTTTATCTCCCTCTGACCCTATAGGCATTTTTGGGTTTTTTTTTAGATGTGTGTTAGGAATCTGTATGTTGGCGATTTGTATGTGTGCGTATATGTTTAAAAAAAAATTGTATTATGAAACACAGGTATATATCATATTATTTTTAAATTTTCTGTTTAATGAGTGGAAAGTAATTTACTATTTGATTTGTATACTATACTTTACAACCACTTTTGATAATGGATAGAGGATTTACTTGTTACTCAATGAATTGCTGGGGACTAGCGAATGTTAAAAAAGGAAGGATGTTTTTAATATCCTTAGATCAAAACAATTTTCAATCTGTTTTCTTCAGGATACCCATTTTACAAAAGAAAACGAGCCTATTATTCGCGCTGAATGAGGATTTGAATGTATTTTTAATTCTTATAGTAGCTAATCCCGCGGTGTTGCAATATTGAATACAAAATGCACACGATATTTCGACATGACAGAGGAAATGTATTAGTACTGGATATAACTATTTGCAATATACGATTGACTTTAGTACATTTTATACGGTCCAAATTCAGATGATCCTAACTTCTACCAATTAATCTTAGAAAAAATAAAAACTGTTTACTAATAAACATTGTATATTTGGTGGGGATTGGAAACTTGTTTTAAAACCTGATATCTAAACGTAACGTATAATTATATAAATATTAATAACCCCCAAAACACGTGATAAAATGTTAGAGACCATTGGGGAGCTTGACATTGTTGTTATTACACAAGTTTATATGGAGGAGAAACACACCGATTAAACAAGTTCGTCTAGACTTTTTACTTAATATCAGATTCATTGTATTCATCCGCAGTAACATCCGATATATACGAGTGGGTATAGAACTGATAATTCTATTGTAAGTCTTAATTTTGAATTTACTGAACATAAAAGGAAAAGTACTTATTGGAAATTTAATAACTGACTTTTAGAAAATAAAAAATATATAACAACAATCAAAAATGTTATCTCAGATATTAAGAAACAGTATGTTATATTAGTCTATAATTTGGACGCAATCGATGATATCCCACTACATGAAATTGAGTTTCAAATTTGTGACCAAATACTTTTAGAAGTTTTATTAATGGAAAACAATTTCATACTCATCTTATTTGAAAAATGAAAATAATAAAAATGAAAAACAATTAATTAGTGAAATAGAGGAGATAGAAAATAACAATTACCTGAAGTTTGAAACTATTTATTCAAAGAAAATTGATTTAGAAAAGTTGTGACCCCAGAAAATGGACGGTATATATATATATACTTAACTCCAAAAGAAACGCGAAAATTTTAAAATATTAAAAAACCCACATTTGAATAAACTATGTACAAATCGATTAAGTTGACCAATAGCCATCTTGTCAGCGTATCCAATTCCACATAACGCATGAAAAAAACGAGTACAGTGTGACGTCACGCACGTGCTGAAATTGACGACCAAAATCGATCTGGAATGCAAAACGGGTGGATCATGAAAGATGCGAATTGCACGTGAAACACTACCAGGCCTGGGTATAAAAGAAACGCCAGACAGCAATGTTCAACTCATTTTACGAGTAGCGATACAACGATGCCACGACTTAACGCTGATTCCAGACATAGAGCTTTGGGGAATTTGGAGGCCGGAATGGATGCCAGGCAGGTTGCACGTGCTTTCGGTGTCCATGTCTCGACAATCTACCGTCTCATAGACCGATTTCTACAGAACAACAACGTCGTCGACCGTCCACGTAGCGGCCGTCCCAGAGTGACGTCACAGCGCCAGGACCGTTACATCGTCCGAACCCACATACGTGATCGGTTCGTACCAGCCACCACAACAGCCCGGCAGACAGTGGGAACCCACAACCGCCCCGTTTCCTACACCACGGTACGACGTCGTCTGATCGCCATCCATCTGAACTGTCGTCGACCGTACATTGGACAACGTCTCACACAGCGACACCGCCTTGCACGACACAACTGGGCTGTTCTGCATCGACAGTGGCGGAACCGACAGTGGCAGAACATCGTCTTCTCCGACGAAAGCCGCTACTGCTTAGATAGGGCCGACGGTCGTATGAGGGTGTGGAGGCGTCGAGGCGTCGAGGTGAGCGCTTCACAGATGCGTGTGTTATGGAGAGGGACCGTTGGGGAGGGCCTTCCGTCATGCTGTGGGGTGCCATATCCTGGGGACGTCGTGTACAACCTGTCATCTTCGACAACAACGGCCGAGGACGCGGCAGGGGCGTCACAGCACAGCGCTACATCGACGAAGTGCTCACGCCTGTGGTGGTGCCTTTTTTCGCGGGTCACCGTCAGATGGTTTACCAGCACGACAACGCCAGGCCACACACGGCACGGGCCACCCAGGCATTCCTGGCACAGCACAACATCATCACAATGGACTGGCCAGCTTTAAGCCCGGATCTGAACCCCATCGAGCACTTGTGGGACGAGGTTCAGCGCATGATGAACCAACGCCCTGCTCCCGTGGTGACACAGCAGCAGCTCCGCCAGGCCGTCGTGGACACCTACAACAACGTGCCCAGGGCCTTCATCAGGAACCTCTTCCTCTCCATGGGTAGGAGGTGTGCGGCGGTCATGGCCAGCAATGGCGGACACACCCGCTATTAGTGGACATGTTTGAGTGGCATGTGACGCCATTGAAGAAGCGCCATGGCCTTGACATTTCAAATGACAATGCGACCTCGATTTTTAACATGTCAATAACATGAAATCTCATCTTTACGAATTGTTTAAGTTTTTCATAGAAACGATTATTTTAAGAACTTTGGGACGTATTTCAATGAGTGCACTCAAAACCTCCAATCTACGTATTCGCGTTTCTTTTGGAGTTAAGTATATATATATATATATCAGATCAAGAGCTAAATGGATTAATGAGGGTGAAAAAATAAAGTATTATTTTTGTAATTTAGAAAATAGGAATTTTATTAGTAAATCAATTATTCAGATTGAGAAACGAGATGGTTCTATAGTTACAGATAAAAACGAAATTATTAAAACTTATGAAACTATGAAACTAAACGATTTTACCAAAACTTAATATATGCCTCTAACGAAGACGCCACCTGTAACATAGATTTAAATGACTTACTTACAGAAAAAGACCTAAATAAACTTACTAAAGAGTACGCTGACGATTTAGAATGTATGTTAACGTATGAAGAACTATCAAAAGCTCTAAGACGTATGCAGAATAATAAAAGTCCCGGAGTCGACGGTTTCTCTGCTGATATTTTAAAAACATTTTGGCCAGATATAGGTCACTTTGTATTGAGGTTTGTTAATTATGCTTTTATTAATGACGAATTACACTGGTCAACACAATTTTTCTTGCATAAGGTATTCCAACGGATTCTAGCTAACTTTTGTGTGCTGAATCCAAATCAATCATTAGTTTTTGCCTATCACAGCAGAAATGTTCACAGTAAAAGGTACCTAATTCAAGTACAATATTTAATCATTTATTGCACATCATTTTCTCACATATTCATACACATGAGTTTTGAGACTTTTCACAACATTCAAAATGCAGCAAGTATCCATATCCGGTAATTGAAAGGCACAGGTGTAATCGTATTACAACATAGTAAACTTCCTCTTTGTGGACGTTCTTTTATGAACAGCAACTGGGACATCCCTCATCAAACTCCAGCAGTAATCTGCCATCATATGTGAGTCCCAACGACCTTGATAGCGTTCTTCCATCACTTTAAGGTCTTGATGGAACCGTTCGCCCTGTTCGTCGCTTTCATCTCCAAGGTTATCTGGAAACTCGCTCAAGTGACTATGCAGGTAGTGCACCTTGATGCTCATGCTTGCAGACTAAGGAGCAGTTCCTCCACAATCTCTTGGTAGTTGTCATCTTTCTTGTTCCCAAGAAAATTCTGCACCACATTAGTGAATGCATTCCACGCTCGAGCTTCGACTGCAGTCACTGTCGTAATGAAGTGTGTGTCCTTGAGTAATGTGCTGATGTGAGGTCCGTCAAATATGCCTGCTTTTTTCTTTTTGGTGCTAAGACTCGGAAAGGTAGAACATATGTAGCTAAAGCAGTCTCCAGTGTGATTAAGAGCTTTCACAAACTGCTTCATTAGACCGAGCTTAATATGCAGTGGTGGAAGGATGATATTTTTCCGATCAACCAGTGGTTCATTAATGATGTTCTTGTCACCAGGTATCAGACTATTCCTTGCTGGCCATTCCTTTCTCACCCAGTGCTCATCATTAGCCCTACTGTCCCAGTAGCATAGGAAACAAGGATATTTGGTGTATCCTCCTTGTTGCCCCAAAAGGAAGTTAATCATTTTCAAATCCACACAGATCAACCATTCATGATCGTGGTACTTCAATCGATCAAGTACAACTCTGATGTTTGCATACTCTTCCTTCAGGGTCACTGAGTATCCTATAGGGATGGATCCATAGATGTTCCTGTTGTGAAGTAAAACACATTTCAAACTTCTTTTTGAACTGTCAATAAAGAGGCTCCACTCACGTGAACGATATGCAGGCAATCCCATAGCGAGAAGAAGCCCTTCAACATCATTGCAGTATACAAGCTGACCATCAGAATGGAAGTACTTCCTCAGTTCTGCCTCTCTGTTGCGATAAAATAAAACACTTGTGCAAGGTTCGAGAAGGTTTTTCTCTTTCAGTCTGGAAGCCAATATCTCAGCAGATTGTTTTGGCAAATTCAAATCTCGGATACGATCATTCAATTCAGGCTGACTAAACAGAGAAGGTTGATCAAGAGACGAATTCGATGGCTTGTACTCTGCATCTGCTTTTCCATCATCATCATCGGATAAAGATGTGGATGAAGTAGGTGCTTCCTCGTCAATCTCTGCGAGCTCGGTAAAAACAGGTACAGGTATTTCGTCACAATGAGGAACTGGCCTTATAGCAGATGGTATGCTAGGGTATTTCATGTATTGCATGTATTGAATCCTTTGACATTTACAAGGCAGAAGTAGCAGTCATCTAGATGGTTTTTTGGTTCTCTCCAAACCATCGGCACACCAAATTTGAGCTTAGCATTCTTTCCTTGAGACCATGCACTCAGAGTTTCGACACAAGTCGTGCATACTTTATGAGGGGCCCCGTTTTTGTCCTGGTCTCCAAGCGGTACTTTAAAGTAGGCACGGTACACTCTCTTGACGAATGTGATGTTACGCCTTTGAGGTGCTAAAGTGAAGCATCCACAGATATAGCAGAAAATATCTGGGTCGTTACAGCACTTTCTTCTCTGTGAAGGTGTAGACATAGCTAGCTTCCAGTGTAAGGTACCAGGTACTGGTATAAATAACTACACTGAGTCAGCTGTGCCGCCCAGTGAGAATCGTAGTCACAGAAAGGTAGTCTTAACAGCTAATTAGGTAACTTCACATCTGTAAATCATATAATAAAAACAAAAGAAAACAACATTAGAACACTATAACGAATAAATAAATAAATAAATACTTAAATAAATAAATAAATAATAAAAACAACTTCACCACATGAACAAAGACTTAGAACATTGGTGAACAAAATATAATAAGGCCATAAATGAAGTAGTTTTGGGTAGAATAATCAAGCTTTTGCTGTTTTATCCCCCAAAAACTGCCGAACTGGATGGTCAACTTTCGTAAAACTCCATGAATATAGAGCATACAGATAGCACAAAAAATTGATGTGATAGAGCAAATCTGAGCTCAGATTTGGATTCAGCAGCCCAAAATTAGCCTAAACCAGTTTACAAAGTCCATGCAAGAAAAAACAAAAATATTTTTGTAGACCAGTGTTATCGATAACACAGAAACTAGGACTAATAACTTGTATACCCAAAGGGGATAAACCAAAACGTTTTCTAACTAACTGGCGACCTATTTCACTCTTAAATGCTGTATATAAATTAACATCTACATGTATATCTGAACGAATAAAAAGTGTCCGCGATAACTTAATCAATGAAAATCAAACTGGATTTATGTCAAAACGATATATTGGTGACAACATAAGGATTTTGTATGACATTTTACACTACACGGAATCCGAAAATGCTCCTGGTATGTTACTAAGATTAGATTTTGAAAAAGTGTTCGACTCTATTCAGTGGTCATTTATACATAAAACTCTCACATTTTGTGGATTTAGGGATCATATTAAACGGTGGATTTCAGTTAAAACATTTTTTAATCAAGTGTTATAGTTAATGGCAATATATCTTCATCGTTTGGCATACACAAGGGATGCAGACAAGGGACCCATTATCGCCATATATATTCCTTTTTTTTGTAGAAATTATGGCAAGACTTACACGCAAAACTAAAAAAAAAAAAAAAAAAGATTTTCAGTACAAACGAAAGAGTATTTCATTTCTCAGTACGCTGGTGATACAGATTTTATACTTGATGGTAGTAGAGAGTCCTTCGAAGAGACAATAAATACTTTGAATATATTTACGAAATTATCTGGATTAAAAATAATTATGATAAATCTGAAGTCATATGGATTGGCTCATTTAAGAACAGTGCAATCAGATATTTACAAAACCTTCAGTTAAAATAGAATCCTTCCTATTTTAAAGCACTTGGCTTTGCCTTTAGTACTGATCTAGCTGAAATGAATACACTTAACTATAATTCTAAACTGTTTGAAATTAAACAAGTAATAAATAATTGGATACGAAGAATTATCAAACCACTTGGTAGAATAGCTATAATAAAATCCTTATTAACATCTAAACTCAGCTACTTACCTTTAACACTACCTAATCCCTTTGGATATTTTATGCGTGAATTAAATAAAATAGTATTTAAGTTTGTATGGAACCAAAAGCCTGATAGAATTAAAAGAATTACCATGTGTAAATATGTTAAAGAGGGAAAGAAATGTTTTATTTAACGACGCACTCAACACATTTTTATTTACGCTTATATGGCGTCAGACATATGGTTAAGAACCACACAGATATTGAGAGAGGAAACCCGCTGTCGCCACTTCATGGCTACTCTTTTCGATTAGCAGCAAGGGATCTTTTATATGCACCATCCCACAGACAGGGTAGTACATATCACAGCCTTTGATAAGCCAGTCGTGGTGCACTGGCTGGAACGAGAAATAGTCCAATGGGCCCACCTACGGGGATCGACCCCACACCGACTGCGCATCGAGCGAGGCGCTGTACCACAGGGCTACGTCCCGCCCCTATTAAAGAGGGAGGCCTAGGCATGATAGATATATTTAAATATGTTAAAGCTTTGAAAATTACTTGGTTACGAAAACTGGAAAGTAATGATTCAAAATGGAAACCTCTTTTATTGGCATGTTTTCCGCAACTTCGTAATATTCCTGTATTTAGTAATGATTTCCCTCAAAGATGTTATTAACAAAATATTAAAAACGTGTTTTGGAAGGACTGTATTGGGGCTTTTTTTGATGTCTCTAGAGTTATTAAGGAATGAATGAATGAATGAATGAATGAATGAATGAATGAATGAATGAATGTTTAACGACACCCCAGCACGAAAAATACATCGGCTATTGGGTGTCAAACTATGGTAATGCAAATAAATAAAGTGATGATCAACATCAATATAAAAATTCAAGGTTTAAACAAGAACAGTGTAAAGAACTGTGCAAAAATACAAGTACAAATATCACAGAATTTTACGGACACCGAATTTTACTCTAAACTTCAATTTGTGCTGTATTGGCCATTCTCAAAGAGAATGTTACACCCCTGCACCACGGTGAGGTTACAGCACTCGCAGGGGAGTTATTAAGGTAACAGACTTTATTTTTTTCTTATCAGAACCAATCTTTTGTAATTGTCATATAACAATCGATAGGAAAACGTTTCTAAAACAAATATGGCTAAAAAAGGCATTTCTCAAATATGCGATCTAGTTAATTACCGTGGAGAATTCTTTACATTAACTGAATCTAATTATATTTATGATTTACATGTGTCCTTTTTAGAATACCAGGGAGTCATTAATTCACTCAAGGTATACCTTAAAAAACTAAAGTTAGTAAGATAGACACAATCATTCCTTTAGACGATTCGCCTGTCCAAAGAAAACTATTACACATTAACATATTCAGACGGTGAATCACCGCTATGGCATAATGGCAAACTCGTTTTAGTACTGATCTTATCTGGCCCAATATCTATTTGAAACCATTTCTCACCATACAAGAAGTAAAATTAAGATGGTTCCAATATAGAATACTACACAGAATACTTCAGGCTAAAACTTATTGAAACTGAAACATTATGTTTTGTAATGTAAATAAAGAAACAATAGAACATCTTTTTTTTTGAGAATGTAACTTTGTTCAATCGTTTTGGAAATCGTTTTTAAACTTGTTATGGAAGTACGGAAATTTCTTATATAACTTAAAACTGTCTCTCGAACTAGTCATATTTGGATTTAAAGACAACATTAAAACAGATAATATATTTGATCTCTTGCTACTTCTAGCTAAGTATTTCATATAGAAATGTAAAGTTCAAAATGTTAAATTAAATGTTATTCATTAAAAAAATAAAAAATAAAGATAATCTATAGAACCACATTTATATTTAGTAAGAACAGTCTTAGCAATTTTTTACCAGGTGGTCACAGTATTAGGTGAAAATATCTAATAATTTTTGTATTGTTTTGGGTTTGTTTTTAAATCCTCTCGTCTCCGGCAAAAGATGTAATATACAGTAATTTAATAGAACGTCTACTTCCCGCAGTATGACACAACATTAAAGGGACATTCTTGAGTTTGCCTTATAAAATATTTCTACGAATAAACCTATGTATTAAATGCATTTTTTGTTTAGAATATCAGTGTCAATGTGGTTCTGGTCATCTTAATATTTATAAGAAGTCCAAACTGGATTATGTCTTCAAATAATTTCGTACGTACGAAAAAATAGTTTTTAGGAAATAAAATGAAATTTAACCTAATACAGATATTAGAACGATCAGAAACACATTTAATATACAGCCGCTAATATTTTATGCAGAAAAATATATTTGATATGCAATTACAGTCGTTAAAAAGTCTCTGTTAGTCGATAACATGTTAAAAATTGAAGCAAATTAAGGAATGTCCCTTCCTTACACTGTGGTTTTACATGAATATATATAAATAATATTTCCATATACTTACCATTTGTGACACCCAATAGCCGATATGTATTTTTGTGCTGGGGTGTCGTTAAACAAACATTCATTCATTCACTTTAATATGTACTAAAATGCAAAACGTATTGTGATACACAAAAGACAAAGGTAATTGATGATACGTTTTACTTCCGTGTATGAAACGTTATAACATGGACAGAGAAATATCCGAAGGTATAGAAACGAGCAATAGTCCATGAAAAGGACGCACCTATCATATGCAAATGAGCCACATCACTAAGGGGGGGGGGGGGGGGGGGGGGGGTGGTGGTGGTGGTCCAGAGCGAAGTTCACACAGTCAATAGCGAGTGTGTCCACCTTGATAATTGATACAGGCCTGGCACCGTCGATTCATTGAGGTCACTAAACGCTGTAGAAAGTTACTGAGAATGCCATTCCAGATCAGCCATGTGTCTTGGAGAGGGGTTGTCACGGGTGGTCGGGCCACTACGTGGACGGTCCATGACCTGGTTGAAATGTTGATATCAATGTCATATGGTGTTTCTGAGGACGTTGAATTGACATGCGACGTCACGCAGCGAGGTCCCAAATTCAAGCATCTCTATGACGGGCCATCTCTCATTTTCAATGAGGCGTGACCTGACGAAATTGCATAAAACAGTTCACTAATGGTGTTTTTCTGACTTCTGAACTTCTGAAGACTGCACAGAGTGTCAATGATTTGTGACTGAATGTCTGGCCTTTTATGGCGAACACTGGACAGGATTTCTCCCGAATATTCCATGTTGCTTGCACAAAGCATGCTGCTGCTGATGATAACTAGTTTAACGTGCCCACATACCACTAGGGTTTCGAACACGCCCACCCCACACTGCTCAGCCGAATATTTATATAATTTGGAGCATTTCAGAAGGACAGTCCAACATTAAATAAGAGAAAGAAGAGAGTTCTGCAGAATGGCCGTCATACGAGTCACAAAAAAACAAGTCGACATAGTCAGTCGGAGAAATGACGTGGAGGCAAGGAATCTCGCTAAAAAAGAATCCAACCTGTTGGTGCAGGCTGTCGAAACGAAGCGTTCCAGCGTTTAATCAGTTCCAGTGGCCGCATACATCCCAGTAGAAAACTTCATTTCGCTGACAAAAACAACGAAATGAAGGATCCCCAAGTCGAGTACACGAAAGCATGTGCAGTGTGCACAAGCGAAAGAAACACGTCTTACCGCGTCGAGCTCCAGACTGGGAATGACAAAGAATGCAATGGCTGCAACAACTGCTTGGTTGCATTCCTTCATGCACATTTTTTTTTCTAGTTTACATCCATAAATCCATTCACAAATTTATTACTACAAACAATCCATGTCACAATAACATTTGTCTTTTAGTATATAAGAAAACAATATTAAAAACTAATTACCAGTATGTTTTCCAAATGACTATAGTCACTAAATTCATAAATATTTACAAAATATCGCTTATAAAAAAATATATATTTAAGACATCATTTAAGACATATATAACATAACTCCTGTTCACTTAAGTCTCCATAATAAACTCGTACGTTTTTATTTTACGGAACATTGGAAAATCTCCAATGTAAAATGGATATTGTATTATTTTTGTATGATGATTATGAATGCATCCATTTCTTTTGTAGAGTCGTCATAGTGGTAGGGTACATACTCAGAAAAACAGACCGTGACTCACTAATGTGCATCTAGTTTGCAAAGTTATCAAATTCTGAAACATGGATGTTTGTGATATATAATGTCAAGTGAGTGTAGGGATGGGATGTACACCCATTCCGTTGTCATTATAGACATCGAATGAATGAATGAATGAATGAATGAATGAATGAATGATATAATGAATGATATAATAAATGATATAATAAATGAATTAATGTTTAACACTCCCCAGCACGAAACATACATCGGCTATTGGGAGTCAAGCTGTGGTAAACAAGTTTTTCTTTTGTTTAACGACACCACCAAAGGACATTGATTTATTAATCATAGGCTATTGGATGTCAAACATATGTTAATTTTGACGTAGTCATAGAGATGAAACCCACTACATTTTTCCATTATTAGCAAGGGATTTTCTATATGCACCATCCCACAGACAGAATAGCACATACCACGGCATTTGATAAACCAGTCGTGGTTCAGTGGCCAGAGCGAGAAATAGCTATTTTAAATGCAAAACATTAATTATAGAGATCATATATAATAAAAATACTTCGGAATACTTGTTTTGAAAACTTAACAAAAACAACCGTTATGTTGTCATATCTGAAGTCCACGACAGTCACTTTCTGCACCCTTGTTTTAGCTTCGTACCCAATAAATATAACATATTTTACCGTAATTGCACACGAAAGGAGATGTAAAGTGACGTCATTGGAATAATGACGTCACTGAAATAAAAAATTAGCTTTATTATTACAATTCTTCGCCACATTAAAATAAAAACAGGTCTGCTAACCTTGACCACTTTCAAAATTCTATAACCAGTAGACGACGTTGTTTATAGGTAGGTATACTTTTATTTTTCATAATTCTGGACAAAATATTAAGTTTAAATTTTAAAAGATGAAATAAATAAAAAGTACCTTTTTGTGAAATATATTATATAAAACAATTACCCTTAGATATGTTTTATTTATTGTGTACGAAGCCAACAAAAGGGAGCGAGAAGTGACTGTCGACGGTCTTACTGACAACGTGATTTCTGTTCTGCACTGTCATAGGAAGCGGGGGTGGGGGTGGGGGTGGACAACGAGGGGGGGGGGGATGTGTCCCCACTTTGTGGGAGCAGCGATGTATTTTGTTAATACATTTATACATGTATACATACATATATATATATATATATATATATATATATATATATATATATATATATATATATATATATATATATACTCTTCAAAAGAAGAAACGCAAAACCACATTGTCGTAACATTTGGAGAATTGATTTAATTATTGAATGGTGAGTCCGATAATTACCAAATGTTGGAGGATTGTTCACAATTCACTCTAGTCCATTGTGAGTAAGTGATAGGACACACCACCAAGGTCAAGGTCATCTGGAGTCAATATCGGGTGTGGCCTCCGCGTGTGTTGACAACTGCCTGGCACCGCCTGCCCATTGAAGCACCCAGAGTACGGATGACGTCCCGGGGGATGGTGGCCCACTCGGCCTGCAAGGCTGCTGCCAGCTCGGGCAGGGTCTGGGGCTGTGGTTGTCGCTGTCGGAGGCGTCGGTCCAACTCGTCCCATAGATGCTCAATTGGGTTCAAATCCGGTGATATCGATGGCCAAGGAAGGACATTAATGTTGTTGTTCTGTAGGAAAGCCGTTGTGAGACGGGCTGTGTGAGGCCTGGCGTTGTCATGTTGGAACGATGTGTGGCCGGAGGATCTGGTCAGTGTAGCCCTGTGCATTCAGGTTGCCCTGCACGTGGACCAGGTCAGTTCTGCCAGTGTGTGAGATGGCTGCCCACACCATGACACTACCCCCGCCGAATCTGTCCACTTCCTGCACGCAGTTTGCCGCATAACGTTCCCCACGACGCCTATACACGCGACATCTTCCATCATGACGTCGGAGCAGAAATCGGGACTCGTCACTGAACCACACCTGTCTCCATCGCAGTTGAGGCCATTGTCGATGAATCTGGCACCACTGCAGTCGGAGTCGACGGTGTTGTGGTGTTAAGATGACACCTCGAACTGGACGTCTGGCACGAATTCCTACCTCACGTAGGCGGTTCCGTACGGTCTGGTCGGATATCCTGCGCAAACCTGGTATTGCTGCGGCTGTGGAGGTGGCAGTAGTCAATCGTTCCCGAAGGTGGCGTACCCGGATGTAGCGGTCCTGCCCGGGGGTAGTGACCCGTGGTCGACCGGATCTAGGGAGGTCACGTGTTGATCCATGTTGCTGGTAACGGTCCCACAGTCTGGAGATGGTGCTTGGGGACACATGGAATGCCCTGGCAACGGCCGTTCTGGATTCGCCTGCGTCTAGTCGGCCGATGGCATTGTTTCTCTGCGGTTCACTGAGACGTGGCATGTCCTGGATTGTCAACTGTCGGCCAGATACAGAGGCCAGGCAAGCGAACACCCTGCACTTTTATACTGTCGGTGTTCATGTTGCACGTGCAGACAACGCACGTGCAGTGGTGACATGGTTTGCACGTGGCTGCGTTTTTGCGAATATTCACATTTTGAAACTTTATTTTACAGTAGCTGCGTTTTATCGAATGTAACCGTGGGAATGTGTTTGGGACATGCAATGACCTTATATTCACAAAGCATGAACCGGTAGGAAACATAAAATCGGAGTTATAACCCATTTGTACCCTTTTGCGTTTCTTTTTTTGAAGAGTATATATATATATACTCTTTAAAAAGTATAAGAATTTACAATTGCCAAAATTGTAAGGTATATTATCTGTGGGGAATGGTTATATGATAATAGTGGATTAATTGGGCAAACATTACAACCGGTAGTTCAGTATTAAAGTAGGTCTTATGACCACCAAAAATCTTGAAGGACGATTGGGGTCAGAAGTGAAAGTTGAAAGTTTACGTTTTTTTTATCAGTAGTGGGTTATACCGACACGATGTGTCAGATATTTATTCAGTCGACGAGGCATACTGCGTATGAGTCTCCCAATGGCCATTTGAGGGAGTCTGTTCCACTCCTCTTGCAGCGCCTGTCCAAGTTCCGCTAACGTGGTCGGTGGTCTTTGACGCTGACGCACACGTCTCCCTATGTTCCAGACGTGTTCAATAGCGGAACGGTCTGAGCTCATTGCTGGTCATGGCATTCGATAGATGCTGTGCTGCTTGAGCTGAGCATTGACGATTCGTGCATGGTGAGCACAGGCATTGTCGTCCGGAAAAATAAAACGTCGACCCACACGCCTAGCAAACGGGACGAGAAAGGGTGTCAGTATGTTGTCCCGGTAGTACTGCCCATTGACCCTTCCTTGCACAATATGGAGGGGGAGGGGGAGGGAAGGGGGGGGGGGTTCTATCAGTCATAGTGATACCACCCCACATCATAACCGATCCACCGCCAAATCTGTCATGAAATCGCATTGTGACGTTGGCATGCTGTTCATTTCGTCGACGCCAGACCCGACCGCGCGTGTCAAGGAAGTCCAGAGTGAATAGGGACTCATCTGAAAATATGACACGTGACCAGCGACGAATAGCCCAGTTCTGACGCTCCCTACGCCATTCACGTCTGTGGGCAATGTGACGATTTATCACGGTAGGCACAACCCGGGGCTGTCGAGCATGAAGGTGAGCTGCATGAAGACGATTTCTAATCGTCTGACCCGTATCTCGGACACCAGTACCCTGATGAAGGTTTGCAACACTTTGACTTGCCGTTTGAACTCGATTTCTTAGAGCTTGGTTACGGATGAATCGATCCTGTACTCCTGTCGTTGCCCTGGGACGACCTGAACGGGGTCGATCGTCAACATTTTGGGTTTATTGGTACCTGTTCCATAGTCTGCTAATCACTGACTTCAGAACATCGAAGGTGTTGGCCACATCACGCTGTCCCAGAGACGTGAAATGGTGCTCTGATGGACGTTCATGTGGCGTGCGACTGTTGACTGGAGGCGGCCTATTGCAATGTTTCGATTCGGCAGTCTTAGTCTTGGCATCTTGTAACTCGTCTACGTTGCAGCTTTAAATGCCCATCACTACCCCAATCGTTTCCCCGAGTTTCACGCGCATTCGCCAAAATCTGACCGAGGGCATTGGGGTATGCTGTCCCATTCCAGGAACATTAACAAACATGGTCATTCAGCAACATTGTAAAAAACACGATGTTTTGTAAAATCAAACACTTTTCTTCTTTCCCTATCGCCTATGCGTTTCGTTTTTGACAAAGTACACACACACACACACACACACACACACACACACACACACACACACACACACACACACACACACACACACACACACACACATACACATAAATATATATACATATACATATACATATACATACATATACATATATATATATATATATATATATATATATATATATATATATACATACATACATACATACATACATATCTTATCCTTGATACCGTTAGAATCGAGCAAACTCTGGTGGTGGCCTATCCGAGACCGGAAGATCTAATATACATACGTTTAGGAGAGATAGTGTTCTAACCTGGATCGATATTTCTCCCATCCTTAGTTATGCAAGACAGACCCATTCCATGACGTCAACCCATGCGGAAAAAAAAATATTTCTTGCCCACTGGACTGGGTTATCCAATTTTTGCATGGTGCTAGAAAAATCTGTCTGACCCTAGGGCTAGATATAACTCTGTTTTGTTTGCTATACATAAACCAAACCGAATTATCTCCCTGGATAAATAACGCTGTTAACTTGATAATGGATACCAGTTGTAGTTTCAAAGTTGGAGATATCGCTTGTATAGGGCTCAGCGAACAGAAAGGCAGAATCAATGGAACGAACAAAACCCACTAGGGACATATACTGTTTACAAAATACAACTATTTCAAGCAGGAACTATTATAAGTGTTGGAAAACATGAATTGTTAAAAAGGACCGGAGGATGAAGCAGACGATCTCCTAGCCGAGATTTTAAGACATCCCTTCGAACTAGAGGACGTAGGTTCTGATGCAAGCCAACTTATTTCTATACAACCTTCCACCTCTACAACACCCACCCAAAGGTTTTCCAATGTTCCCGATGACATCCGAAAGTACATTGACAAAAACGAAAACATAAATACTCGATTAAAAACTTTAGGCCACCAAACGTTGTTTCAGGATTTCCTACAAGCTACAAATGAAACAAGGGCAATACCCTCCATCCCACCCCCTGAATTGGATAAATATATGTCAAAATTTAATTTGAGCGTTAGCTAAAAGGAAAGTAGTGAGTACCAACCGTACTCATTACAGAGTATTTTGGGAAGCATAGAAGGATACTTAAAAAGAAATAATTATGCTATAAGTCATAAATGGGCACGAATTTTGCCAAACCCGTGCTGTTTTCAAATATAAAAAAAAAAAAAAAAGCAGGGCTTGAGGAACAAACCAAATGCAGCCGATTCTATCAGCGATGACATCAACACCTTGTTCGAAAGGGGTCAGCTGGGCCTTGGCAGTCCATCAAGTGTTTTAAACACACTGTGGTTGAACAATACACACTATTCTGGCATGAGAGATGGGGGAGCAGAACACCGAGCCATGTGCTGGGGTGACATACAGCTTTGTTTCGTTATTGAAATTGGCTATGAATTCACAGAAAAGCAGACAAAAACCCGAACTGGTATTGACATACACATGTGCGAGACAGCAAACCACGGGACTATGCGACATGTGTCCAAACAGTTGGTCTGTAGAGATATATCAATTTTTCGCAAAGAAACGCCCATCAGGTTTTCCTCGTTTCCCGCCTCTGTCGGTAAAAAACGCAAGCACCAAGATGATGAAGATGAAGAAATTCATGAATGAAACATGAAGACTGATGCCGCATATCAAACTCAACTCCTTTTCATAATCGTGTTGAATGTGTTATACTTGTATATTTTGAATAAAGAATATATATATATATATATATATATATATATATATATATATATACGGATTCCCTACCTTTTTCTATTACTAAACGAAATTATGTTGTTGTAATATTTTGCGGACATATGGCTCAAGGTACAATGTTTATATTTAAAAATAAAAAATATATATTTATGGCGCAAAACTAATTGACAGAGCTCCTTTAATTGTTTATTTTTGGAGTTACCGATTCGTGTTGTATTATTTTAATGAACATTTTGAATTTTACAGTGAAATTGTCAATTTTATTATTATTATTTTTATTATTTATTTTTGTTATTGTTATTATTATACATTATTGTCTTTTCACAACTTGGGACTATATTTGTGTGCGTATGGTTATTTCTTTTAGTTTCAAATGCTTTGCTTTTGCAATTAAGTGGGCAAGAAAAAGAATCAATCACCGTTTGTGAGGTATAGACAAAGCAATTCCAACCCGCAGGACAAAAGGTTTTTGTAAGGGCCTCGGTAAACCTCGGCCCTCACAAGCACATTTTCTCCCTTGGGCTGGAATTGCCATGTGTATACATCACAACGGTGAATAATTCTATTAGTGTTGCATGGGCTATGACGTCACTGCATTTAGCATGGGGAGTATTACGGCGTTGGTAATATAAGACGTTATATCAATGCGAGTTGGTTAGTTTTAGATCGATATTTTGTTATTAAAACTTTCATTATTCTTGTTAATTTGAAAAAGACGCGGCAAATAAGATGTATTTTCAACTGTGAAAACCGTGAAAATGTTGATGGCAATTCATGCACACATTTATAACCATGGTGAGAACGCATTTCACGGTACTGGGAAACATATCTAGGGATTGCTGTAGATCGCAGGCATTTGTTGCAAGAAGCACAGTATCGTCGGCATATAAAAGCCATACAAAGTGCAGGATCATTTCACAAAACGTGTCTATGCCATCCGTAGCCAGGGATACTCCATTACAGTTATGACTTTTAAAATATATTTCCTAATCATTTAAATAGAGAGAGAAGAGAACAGGCGACAAATGTTCTCCTTGACGGACTCCAATGTTACATGGGAATAGTTCTGAGGTTCCACTTGTGCAAATATATGATTTTATTCCTTGGGATATTTGGAAAATAATTTTGAAAACATTTCCATTTATATGATTTTCTAAATGTTTTTGCCATAAGCATGTCCTAGAAATTAAACCAAACGCCTTTTGGAAGTCAACAAAAATACAGAATATTTAGTTTTTCTTTTCTTTAAGATTTCTATCAGTGAATGTATATTAAATAGATGGTCTATGGTAGAATAGACTTTTCGAAAAGCGGTTTGGGTGTCGTATAATATATTGTTTTCTTCAATACATTAAGTGTTGTAAATAATTTCGAAATACTGCATCGTAACGTTATAAGTCTATAATTTTCTGGAAATAAACGATTACCTTTATTTTTATAAATGGGTTTAATAATGCCAGTTAACCATTCACTTGGAAAAACACCGTTGTCAAGAATCGTGTTAAACAAATCAATATAGAGTGGAAGCATCATGTCAACAGTCGTGTTAACATACTCATCAATGATGAATCGATTCCAGGTGCTTTTCCATTTTTCAACTGTTTTATAGCCTTTATTATTTCTCCTTCTTCTATCCTATTTAAAACATTATCACTGTAATGTTATCTAGATTTATTTCTGTTTCATTTTCGTCTGTTTCACCTTTGTTTAACATTTCAGAAGTATATACAAATCATCTAACGATGATATGGTTTATCGATCATTCCACACCTCGATTATCTACTCATTTTGAATATGTTTACAGATAGCTTATTCTGGCAACACTTTGGTCTGCAATCAATTCACCCCAGTGCTTGGAATGCTTCAGTACATCAATAGTAGTCTGCTCCAGTTTCGCTAAAATTCAATACACTAGTATGTATAGCATGTCTCAGTGGTGAAGCAATCCAATACATGCAGACTGTCTCCATGTAGATATGATTTAGTATATTAGTATGTTGTCTGACTTAGTGTAACCTACAATGAATACGCAATTATATAACATGTTTTCATTTACACACCATTTTACCATAGTTTGACACCCAATAGCCGATGTATTTTTCGTGCTGGAGTGTCGTTAAACATTCATTCATTCATTCATTCATTCATTTACACACGTATACGCTATGTATCAGTGTAGCTATACACTAGTATGTAGTTTGTTTCAGGATACCTACAATTCTGAATACTAAAGTTCTAAAGTTGCTGGGTTTTGGGATTTTTTATTATGATTTTGTTGTTTTGTTTTATTAAATTCCGACATGCAGTCATCATATAAAACCTGCTACATGTTTCATAATGAAGCACGGGATATTTTATATGCACTTTCCCACAGACAGAAAACACATACCACAACCTTTGACCAGTTCTGGTGCACTAGTTGGAACGAGAAACACTCCAGTCAATTGAATTGATCAACCGAGGTGGTTTCATCCTGTGACACAAGCACCTCAAGCGAATGCTCAACCGACTGAGTTAAATACGGTGCAGGGGTGTAACATTCACTCTGAGAATGGCTAATACAGTACAGTTCCCTTTATGGGTGCCTTGTTAGCCATGATGTGCAACCTGTAAAACTGGAAAATGGGATCCTGGTGGTTAAGTTGGGGCATATCTGCGGGTATGACTTCTGCCAATATACCATTTGTATGTGTTGCACTTGGGGCGGTGGCTAGGGTCAGTTGGTTGATTTATAAAACATATTATTGCCCAAGTATATCAACCATGTATCCCTGGCATGATTGTCCGCGGTTACCCTTGTTGCACTCAGTGGAGGGTGGGGGTATGGTTGATTAATCAAATGACCTTACATATGGGTAAAATAAAACCAAGAAAACAATGTTAGATTAGACGTTTCGGACGCTTCTTTGTTTGAAGAAATCGAAAGTCATTTCTTCTCAAGCAAGACCAAGGTTCCTCGTCATTGAGTCATTGAAACATGTATCACCTTTTTGCTGTACAAAAGGGACTCGAGGGCTTAGATATATGGTTAAGGACCACACAGATATTGAGACAGGAAACCCGCTGTCGCCACTTCATGGGCTACTCGTTTTGATTAGCATCAATGGATGTTTTGTGTGCACGATCCCACAGACAGGATAGCACATACCACTGCTTTTGTTACACCAGTTGTGGAGCATTGGCGGGAACGAGAGATAGCCAAATGGACCTCCCGACGGGAATCAATCCCAGATCGATCGCACATCTAACCTGTGCACTCTGCAGTGAGTCATTCTAAATGCCTTCTGAAATCAAAGGTTTTGTGCAATATGAAAATCAAAGTAGGTTCACATTCAAGACTCAGTTCATCAGAGGGTGTCATTAGTTCAAGAGAGTTGGAGGGTGTTGGTGAAGAGGAGATTCGTGAATGTGTTTCATTATATAAAGGTTTATTGGAATAACTAATTAGTTCTGACGAATACTTTAATTATCACATTTAATATGCCTGTCCTTCTAGACTCCATTTAGGCTTGGCACTTGAAGATGTCCGTTGCACCTTTTATTCACAATCCTTTGCAGTGTTTTAAGTGTAAAATGTGTGGACATGGACAAAATAAATGTCGTGGCAGGCTGACATGTGCCCGCTGTAGTCAATTTATTCATGACAGCAAGACATGCCAGGCTGACAGCTTGTACCAAAATGTCCACAATGGAAATTAGAAGGAAAACAAAACAGGTTCAGTAAGTCAAAGTCGAGACCATGACACCTGCTGTAGCTGGGAAATCCTATGCTGCAGCAGTTAAGAGTCTCAACAACAACTGTTTTGGTTCACAGAGATTTGACCTGGCCAAATGATACCAATAATTTTAAAAAGGTTTCAGATATTCATATGGCTAAACAACCAAATAGAATAGGTTGTTCAACAGCAAGCAACCAAAGCGTCCCAGGATACTATAAATTCATGAACAGGTCCAACTGCTGGGCAGTCAGGCCCTAGTATGCCTATGATCGGCAAGGACACCAAAGTACAGCAAAAGGATGGCTGTTCAGGTTGATTAAAAACGGTGAACACCAACCAATTATAATTAGTAACCAGTATGAAGCATTGGATTGTGATGGTGATAAGATGCAAAGTTCATCACCTAATTATTCACAACCAAACATACCGCCTCCCAAACCAAAGATAATGCCTTCTGGTGACACATAAAGTCGTACAGTGGAACTGCCGTGGGCTTAGGCCCAATTTTTATGTGTCGGGTCTTCTAATAAAGTATAATCCTCTTGCAGTGTGTCCTCAGGAAACACTACTAAAGAACACTGACAATGTTATCACTGGATCATTTAACTTCTACAGTAAATTCCACGAAACTGAAAATAGAGCATCTGCGGGTGTTTCCATTCTGGATAATGAAAACATTCCTCAAATATAGTGGCTGTAAATGCCACAGCTCATAAAGCTATAACTCTATGTTCGGTTTATTTACATCCATGGAATAATTACAACTTTAGTCCTAGATATCTTCAGGATCTCATTAATCAGGTCCCAAAACAATTTATTCTTATGGGAGATTTTAATGGTCACCACACTTTGTGGGGATGTGAGGATGTAAATATCAGAGGTAAACAATTGGGAGACTTAATTTTCAAAACTGACAGTTTTATTCATACATATTTTCATTCTGCACGTGTTTTTTTACGTCCATTGACTTAACCCTTTGTAGTCCATCACTTTTTGTTGATTTCTCCTGGAAATCCCTTGACAGTGAAGTTTGAACCACCATCTTTTGAAAGGGTCCAGGGGTTGAAGCTGGGGAAGGCAGATTGGGATCGGTTTCAGCATCTTTGCAGCATTTGTCTGCAACAATCTGCCTTGACCAATGCTGATGATTCCATGTCTTTTTTCTCTTCTATTTTAAAGGATATTGCAGGTGAAACTATTACTAAGACTTCGGCAGTACCGAACTATTTCAATAAACCATGGTTTAATGATACCTGTAGAGATGCAATCAAAGAACGAAACAAGGTCCTCGAGAGGATCAAACGAGACCCTATCTAGGATAATCTGAATGCCTTTCGCATTTATAGGGCTACGGATCGCAGAGAGATAATACAGAGTAGGAAGTCATCTTAGAGAAATTATGTCTCCAAATTGACTTCTCAAACATGTGTACAATCTGTCTGGAATAGGATACTTAAATTCAAACGTAAAGAATCCAGAAACACTGTTCATCATTTGTCTGTCAATAGTACAGATGGCTCGTCTCGATTGCCAGTGCAGTGACAGACACATATTCTCATAACTCATCTTCTGCTTTCAGTACAGAAAGAAAGAAATGTTTTATTAACGATGCACTCAACGCATTTTGTGTATGGTTATATGGCGTCGGACACATGGTTAAGGACCACACAGACATTGAGAGAGGAAACCCACTATCGCCACTTCAGATCTTTTATATTCACTATCCCACAGACAGGTAGTACATACCACGGCCTTTGATATACAAGTCGTGGTGCACTGGCTGGAACGAGAAATAGCCCAATGGGCCCACCTACAGGGATCATTGCCAGGCCGCCCGCGTTTACATCTGTCAAAACAACTAGTTATCGCCCTAACTCTTTGACAAGTTGTATTTATAAAATCATCGAACGAATGATCAATCTAAGACTTGTCTGGTATCTAGAATCCCATAAATTGCTAACAAACGTGCAATGTGGGTTCAGATCTAGAGGGAATACAGATGATCATCTTGTTTGTATAGATTTCTGGTGAGGTCAAAACTTTACTATGGATGCATTGTGTATGGGTCGGCATGCAAGTCTTACTTGGAGATGATAGACCAGGGACTAGGCTTTGTTTTGGTGCTTTTCGAACGTCTTCTGTAGAGAGCTTGTACACTGACATGCATGAAACTTGTTTCGATGTTAGACATGCAAAGCTTTCTCTGCAGTATACTACCAATATTAAATCTTTACCGAAACATCCTACACACTGTGGTGTTTGATAACAAATATATGAAGTTGTTTTATGCAAGGCCAAATGCTATCCCTACATTTGGTCTTCACATTAAGCGGGGTCTTTTTTTGTCGATTTGCAACATGGATTTAACTGACACTTTGGAAACTTCTTCATATTTTGTTTTGCCACATTGGTGTATTACACCACTTAAAATTGTGTTTGATCTGAGGAAAGATCGTACAGATGCTGTGTGTGTGTGTGTGTATATATATATATATATATATATATATATATATATATATATATATATATATATATAATAATAATAATAATAATAATAATAATAATAATAGATTTTTATTTCAGATCAGAGATCCATAGAACATATATAAACATCACATACAAAACTGATTACATAATATACAGCAGCTTGTGCCAGCGATTTACACATACGGATTTGACGTACACAGTTGTACACCGCAGGTGGGCAAGTAGGTCGTTTGAAGTTGTTTCGATTCTGCTCTTCAGCGAATATGCTGTTGAGCGAAGTAAAGCGCCAAAGCTTTTTACTCGATGACTGACAAACATCTTGCTGGCACTGTATGGTCGTCGTTGTTCGATCATCCATCGGTATGCATTATTATAACATATGTTAAGATCCTTCATGGTATCCTGCGTAAATTTCACCCATAATGCACCCGCATACAAATTACTACAATAACTCACAAATAATTGTTTTAACAGATTCTGAACATTTTGCAAATCGCCGCAACAACATGTTTGCACGTACACAAAGGGCTCTATACTGTCGTTTAATGTCTTTATCGTCTTTCATGTTTTGGCATATAATATGACCTAGATATTTATAGTTGTCAACACATTTCAGTACATCACCACACAAACATATCGAAGGCACATTGATCAACTTCAGAGTTTCTGGCTCAATACACATACAAACAGTTTTCATTGTATTATATATAATATCATAATCTTCTGCAAATTTCTCGCAAATCGTTAACATTTTTCTTAATGCAGAAATAGATTGGTAAAGAAGTGACATATCATCAGCAAAACTGAAGTTATTTAGAAACACCCCAGCAACATTACACCCAACTGCACATTTTGACAACTGTAGGTTAAGGTCATCAATATATATATATTAAATAATAAGGGTGACATTACCCCACCTTGACGGACGCCATTTGTTACATTAAACTTACAGGAAATATATGCATCCCATTTTACACTAAACAATTGGATTAAATACCATGAACTACAAAAGTAGGCACGCCTTTTTTCAAAAGTGTCATATATAACGTCCAGTGATTTACTCGGTCAAAGGCTTTTTTTCGCATCCAAAAATAAATATACACAGGACTACCTTGTGAAATGTAAAAGTTAATAACTTCCTTAAAAGCAAATAAACACATATCGGTGGATGTCCCACTTTTAAAACCAAACTGATAGTCCGATGTACTCAGGTCTGTTCGTGATAACAGTACATGTTCCATAACTTTTGATATCACAGATGCTAATGCAATTGGACGGTAATTGCCTTTATCTGTTCTGTCTCCGGTTTTGTTTTTCACAATAGGAACAAGAATAACATCTGTCATACTACTAGATACATGCCCGTGTACAAGCATGGCACTGAAACAAACTGATAATAGAACAAATAATCTCTTGGACGCATATTGGAGGTGTTCCGCTGAGAGGCCGTCATTCCCTGCTGATTTCCCACTGCTAAGTTTAAAAACAAACTCCATTACCTCATTGGGATTTACGTTCATTTCAGCAACATAACTTGAATCATTAGCAATATACTCTTCAACATATGCTCGATGATGCTGACCCGTCACAGAATTTAGAAGTTCTTTATAATGTTCTTTAAACAAACCTGCAATATTCTCTTCCCCGGTCACACCATCCACAGTTGTTGCCAATAGATTTCGTTTATTATTTTCTGTAGAAATATTTTTCCAAAATTCAGGAAAGTTCATGTCGGTCAGATTTTGTGCTATAGCATCTGCCTTCATTCTATCGTTCTCATTTTGACACATTCTAAGAGCGTATTTAAACTGCCTACGTGTTTTGTTCATATTTTCACATATAAGTCCTGTTCTAGGTTTACCATTGTCTCGCCATAACAAGTAGGCCTCTCGAGCAATGAGTTGTAGATCTTTTACGTAGTTATTCCACCCAGGCACATTTTTGTGATTGTCACTATTTGTTTGTTTTTTTGTTGTTTTTTTGTTTTTTTTATTGTCCCCAGAAATATTTGGCAGTGTCAGGGTTGAGGTGCCCTGAGCTCACTGACGTACACATATTTTAATATATATATATATATATATATATATATATATATATATATATATATACACTGTATATACAGACTATTTACATGTACACAATGTTCATGTTTAAAACATATACTGCATTCAAAAACACTCTCTCATCCACTCACCTACTCATCACCCCCCCCCCCCCCCCCACCCCCCCCCCCCCCCCCCCCCCCCCCCACACACACACAATATCCATGTACATCAGTTTTCATACATGTCGGTAATTAGTGTTAATTATTTCTGGGAGCAAGAAAGAAGAGAAAGAGGAGAAAGAAGAAAGGGCGAAAACGAAATATCACAAGTGAAAGAAAAGAATAACTGGTTGCAAATTTTATCTTTTAATGTTTGTCTCTAAGCCAGTATGTTAAACTACAGTTGAAAAATTTCATGTAAAATTGTCAATAAATAAATTATACCATTGTCCGTTGTAATGATCGTAAGTTCAATTTTTTTTTTTGCATTTTTATAGAATAAATATAATATTTTATATTAATAATCATCCAATTTACTACACTGCTGTTTTGTTCATTAGGCAAACCTAAGATAACTATACGTTTATCAAAAGTAATATGTTCACCTATAGTATTTGTTATCCAATTTGCAATAGAGTTCCATAGTTTTTTAACAAAATGACAATCATAGAGTATTCGATGCAATATTCTGTACTGAAACCACCGCAAAGTTGTATCTCTAGTACATTTAAAGGGTATGCTATAATATATTTTCCATTCTCTTAATGAATAGTTAAAACCTTTTAATATTGACATTCCTATCACCGACTATGTACACATTTGGAGTGTTGGATTCCTTTGATATGGCATGCAATTTTCCAAGGTACGAGACGTAATCCTCCCAATTTTCAGGCGAATCAGTCACGAAGTAAACACACAAGATAAGTACTTTCGATGATGCACAATTTAATTCTAATCCTATTATTCTACTATCGTCATATGTACACACATTAACTAAACTGCCGAGTGTCTTCCTCCATAGAATAGCCACTCCACCATATGGACGTCCGGCTAGTAGATTACTGCTAGTATCCATAGCAAATACCCCTCGATAAAAATCATCGTGTATGTAAGAGAGTTTTGACAAATCATAGTCTGCTAACCAGTGCTCCTGCAACAAACATATATCATTAGCATCACATAATTCATGAACATCTGGCGCCGATGTTTTAAGAGACCGACAGTTGTATGAGCATATCTTAATTTCTTCTTTCATGATATTTGCTAAAGTCGTATCACATAAAACTTTCGAACTAAAACTTCTTCTGGCCACACGTTAGGACTCATTAGTTTATCGATGTTTTTGGAGTCAACAAGGATTTTAAACGACGAATAGGTGTCATATCGTGTTCTGAGTTTTTCACACCAGACATCAATCCCCATCAATGACCATACGTAATCAAGTATGTCCGACTCCTTAGATCCCAATCCAGCAGCCATATCAACAAAACTGCGTGCAGTCCCTGTGTGTTGATATATATATATATATATATATATATATATATATATATATATATATATATATATATATATATATATATGTGTGTGTGTGTGTGTGTGTGTGTTACAGTGAATGTCTATAATCAGTCAATATGTATATTGACTGAAATTTTCAGCAATATGTATATTGACTGATTCACTCAGGCAATGTACATATTGACTGAAAATTTCAGTCAATATACATATTTACTGAAACATTAGCCTGATTTATAGACAGATTGACTGACTGCTTAATTAAAGAAAACGAGAGTCGTGTTGAGGTTTACTTTGTATTTTATTGACAGATCATGTTAACATATCCTATATTGGTGAGTCATGAGAGTCTACAGTTCAGTTATTGTTGGCACATCTAATACTGGAGTGGCACCTGCTGTTGCATTTCACACCTGACTTGAAACATTTACATCGGTTTGTGCGACATTGTTTGCCACTGGCTGCACAGTTGCATTTGGCATAGCCCTGACCTGGACTCACTCTGCACTGCCTGACGTAGGCCAACCGCACCGTCTCTAGACATGTCCTCAATGCTATGCAACTGAACCTTGACTTTGAGGATGTCTGGGTTTACCATGAACCATCAGAAGGTCAGGCCATAGAAGCTTCAGCTCCGTGATAACGGATGCAGTAAATTCACTGCCATTATCACTCTGTAAAATCTGAGGTGCACCAAGTAATAGAAAAATGCCCATCAGCTGAAAGGCAACTTCTGCTGCACGTTTTGATTTTAATGGACGCAATACACAATACTTAATTAGATGATCCTGGTAGACCATTATCCATCTGTATGAACCACTCGTCATAGACTGCATGTCAACAAGGTCAACCTGACCTCGTGATCCAAAGTCCTTGGATAGGATGGGTCTAACAACTGCGCCCTTGATCGTGTTTGCGTTTACGTTTTTTTTTTTTTGGCATTCTATGCTAAGTGATTTGTAAAGTTCTACTGCCTCACGGGTAACATTGCATATTTCTTCAAAACCTTCATCATTTTATCGCGACCACCATGACCAGTTGAAACGTGACCTCTCTTAATAATGTCAAACATATCATCGATATGCGTAAAGTAAATTGGCTCCTGATCACTGGCACCGCGTTTACGAATTACCTTTTCCACGTCACCACACTGCAATATCTCATAGCGGCCAAGGATGTAATATTGACGAGGAGATTTACTCTTAGCAGAACAAGCTTAAGTCCTTCAAGTAAAGAGAAATACTCTGTCTTCGTCCATAATAATGATTTGTTGTCAGATTCTCTCTTCTTCACTAGTTGCTCACGAAAGGAATCTTCCATCGAGTTAGCCATTGCAAGAGTTGACAAAGCAATGTTACATTATTGCTGTCCACTTTCTTTTAAAGATCACTGACAAACAATGTTTTGACATGCAACTCTCTGGTTTCTTATCTGTTTCCTTGTTTGATCATGGGACTGTTTATGGTAGGTCCCTGCGGCCTTTTGTTTTTTACTATCTAGATCTTCTAGGATTATGTGATTAAGAAGGAATCAAACTGTGGCTTCCAATCTATTGTGAAAACATATGTAAATAGTCTCCACATATCAACTAATTAACTGTCTCTAATCTGTTAGGATTATGTGATTAAGAAGGCATCAGTAGATGAACTCAATAGATTAAATTAGTGAGTATAATTCATTTCAGTCAATCTGTCTATAAATCAGTCTCATTTTTCAATCAATATGTATATTGACTGAAATGTTCAGTCAATATGTACATTGCCTAAGTGAATCAGTCTGAAAATTTCAGTCAATATACATATTGACTGATTATAGACATTGCCTTTTATCTATTGCAGATACAGATATTATATTGTGTTGGGTCCCCAGCCATGTTGTCACCAGGGGTAATGAAAAGGCAGATTTAGCTGCCAAATCTGCTTTGGATTTGCCTCATGCTAGGGTTGGTGTGCCCTCTACCGATTTTAAACATAGTATTAACCTATTTATCTTTTCCACTTGGCAACATGATTTGAACGGTGCAGTTGCGAACAAGCTTCATACAGTCAAGCCAGTCCTGGGAGAGTGATAGTCCTTCTATAGACATTGCAGGAAGGATGGAATATGTTGATATGTCAATATGACGGATGTCGTGCTCGCATCGGACACACATACTTGACCCATTCATTTATTATGTGTGAGCATGGTCAGTGTACTCTAACGGTATGGCGCATTTAGGTGGAGTGGAATCATGTCACAGAAACTACATAATATATGTTTAGACAACGAACTGTAATGGAATCATTTTGATTCAATCCAGAACTTTTATTCTAAATTTTAATTTTATCTACCTGTGATATTTGTATGTTTCAGTTCTTTACACTGTGTTTTAATTTACCATTTGAGTTTTATATTGATGTTGAACTTCATGTTTTGAATTTATCATAGTTTGACGCCCTATAGCCGATATATTTTTCGTGCTGTGGTGTTGTTAGGCGTCTATTCTATTATATCCCTTTAGAATGAAAACCTGTAAATTGAATATGCATTATGACGACTTATAACTACATGTATATACACACATCAGGCATAAGAAGCGCCCATACTGTGTCGTTTTTATATGAAAACGTTTACTCAAAAACCTTTAAACAAGACTGTAACCCATTTTATGGCATCATCAACCTTGGAGATATGATCACAACAGCCAGGAATAATACTTCTTACAATATTCTAAATTCGAATTATTTGTGTTTATGCGGTAGTTTGTTATGAAAACAAAAATGTTTTAGCAATAAAAGGAAAAGTGTTAAAGAGACATTCCTGAGTTTGCTGCAATTTTTAAGACTTTTTAACGAGTGTAATTACATATCAAATATATTTGTCTAAATAAAATAGTAGTGGCTGTATATTAAACGTGTTTCTGATCATTCTAATATTTGTACTAGGTTAAATTTCATTTTACTTCCTAAAATATGTTTTTTTCCTACGTACGAAATTATTTTGAGACAAAATCAAGTTTGGGCTTCTTACAAATATTAAGACGACCAGAAACACATTGAATATACAGACAATGCTATTCTAAACAAGAAAACATATTTAATATGTAAGTTTAATCGTAGAAATAATTTATTAGTCGGAAACATCTTACAATGCAGCAAACTCGGTAATGTCCCTTTAACGTTTATTATGTCTGTTGTCTACATATAGTAGATGGTAATACAGTTGTCACTCTTGTCATTCCAAACATGTTTACGACTCATATGTATTAAGGAAAGTATGACTAAATATATTTTATATTAGAATTTTAGTATGCATTGGTTCTTGATGCTAGCAATACTTTATTACTTTGGCATGAGTCTATCTCGATGTTTGATAGCTAATGAAATTGTTTATCAATTGTATAGGAAATTGTACCAGTAACTGCAGATGATATTTTGAACACCTCGGTCAGCGAGAGTAACGCTGGTAATATTGTAGAAGATGCCCTGGAATATTTCACTAAAGTTGACCCGCAGACAGCTAAACTTTTAGAGGTAAGCACATGCTATTGGATCGTACAATGTGATCCAACTGTTCTCACGTGTGTATATCGAGAAATGACAACCAGAACTGGATATGTCCAGAACGAAGTATGCTAGGGTTTTACTAACAATTAGTACTTAATCATGGTACCGTGAAAACGTTTTGCGTCGAACGAATTTCTGAGATAATGATATTGGTCGATAAAATAGAATGATAAAATATGTATCCAGCAATAGACATATACACTGAGAATGCTAATACAGCAACAACTATAAATATTAGTAACTTTTGACGTGCGTGCACATGTTCATTTATGACAGCAAGGTTGGCATTGCGAACTATATACTTGGCACATGTTATGCGCCTGTGTTTGCTAATATGTACATAAAGGTGTGGTGCACGACCGTGGTCATTTCTTTATTTTATTTCTGCAGCAATTATGGTAGCAATCTTGGACTGACGCCATGATGACATTGTTCTGTATTGAAACGTGAATGAAACAACTGAATTACTTTTGCACTAAAACCTTGTATTGCAAATATAAATTACTGTTTGGGGTAAAATGTAAGATATGGGCTCTTCCCAAGATTTGCGGTTACTTTAATGGTCATCTTAGCTTTAAGAGGCGAGTTAGCAAGATGATATTATAAATTAATTCCTTGGCCGAAAAACGTCAAGAACTAAAATTGCAATATTATCGTGGTTGATGTAAAATGTTATACATATCAATTTCTTTGTTCCTGTTGCAATGGTGGCAGCTATCATGAATCTAAATGATGTTGCAATGTCTTAATTAGTTGAAGATAATTCAAAATTAATTAATTGACACTTACACACCGCCGTAGACATGAACAAGTGTGTCATATGTGTTAAAATATATGGCGTCAGACATATGGTTAAGGACCACACAGATATTGAGAGAAGAAACCCGCTGTACGCATTTCATGGGCTACTCTTTCCGATTAGCAAACAGGGTAGTACATATCACGACCTTTGATATACCAGTCGTGGTGCACTGGCTAGAACGAGAAATAGCCCAATGGGGCCCACCGATGCGGATCGATCCCACACCGACCGCGCATCGATTGAACGCTGTACGACTACGTCCTGCCCAAACATATCTTAGATATTACTGGTTGTGGATTTTAGCAGCCATCAAGGACGCCATCTTGCATATTTCTAAATGCTGAAGTTTGCAAAATTTGCACTCAGTCAACACCGATCAGAGACGTAAAAAAAAAAAAAAAAAACATAAAACAAAAGCAAACACAAACCTTGTGTGCACTACACTGCAAAGTCCAGTGTGATATGATGGAATGGAAAACAGACTATATGAATTTTAATGTGCTGATTGTTATTAAAAGTTAAATGCTTCCTTTACTCATCAGACCACGGAAGTGATAGCCAACACGATGCTGGATTCGATTAACACGCTCTTGGTAGGCCTACAGCCTTCCCAAGCTGACAGCTCGGACAACAGTAGCGGTGAAGTGGTGCCCGCCAAGCCTCCAAAGCCCGATGTGTTGATCATGTTATCAACCTCGTTGGCGACAGTTTTACAGAAGCCAAGTGTAGTGAAACCTAATGTCGTGGTAACTCGTTACTTTCCTCGCACACATGTATACACATGGAAACTTTTGATTTATCATTATAATTTGTTACAGTGTTTGTTTGTTGCGTTTGTTATTTTTGGGCGTTTGTTATTTTTTTTTCATTTTTTTTTTTTCATTGTTTCTGGGGTTTTTTCTTTTTTACTTCCTAGTTTATACTAGTCAGATATACAGCTTTATCTTTGATGTTTTATACTTGTCAGATATACAGCTTTATCTTTGATGTTTTATACTAGTCAGATATACAGCTTTATCTTTGATGTTTTATATAACTAAAATTGCAATATTATCGTAGTTGATGTAAAATGTTATACATATCAATTTCTTTGTTCCTGTTGCAATGGTGGCAGCTATCATGAATCTAAATGATGTTGCAATGTCTTAATTAGTTGAAGATAATTCGAAATTAATTAATTGACACACACCGCCGTAGACATGAACAAGTGTGTCATATGTGTTAAAATATATGGCGTCAGACATATGGTTAAGGACCACACAGATATTCAGAGAAGAAACCCGCTGTCGCCATTTCATGGGCTACTCTTTCCGATTAGCAAACAGGGTAGTACATATCACGACCTTTGATATACCAGTCGTGGTGCACTGGCTAGAACGAGAAATAGCCCAATGGGGCCCACCGATGCGGATCGATCCCACACCGACCGCACATCGATTGAACGCTGTACAACTGGACTACGTCCCGCCCAAAAATATCTTAGATACTACTGGTTGTGGATTTTAGCAGCCATCAAGGACGCCATCTTGCATATTTCTAAATGCTGAAGTTTGCAAAATTTGCACTCAGTCAACACCGATCAGAGACGTAAAAAAAACAACAACATAAAACAAAAACAAACACAAACCTTGTATGCACTACACTGCAAAGTTCAGTGTGATATGATGGAATGGAAAACAGACTATATGAATTTTAATGTGCTGATTGTTATTAAAAGTTAAATGCTTCCTTTACTCATCAGACCACGGAAGTGATAGCCAACACGATGCTGGATTCGATTAACACGCTCTTGGTAGGCCTACAGCCTTCCCAAGCTGACAGCTCGGACAACAGTAGCGGTGAAGTGGTGCCCGCCAAGCCTCCAAAGCCCGATGTGTTGATCATGTTATCAACCTCGTTGGCGACAGTTTTACAGAAGCCAAGTGTAGTGAAACCTAATGTCGTGGTAACTCGTTACTTTCCTCGCACAGTGTTTGTTTGTTGCGTTTGTTATTTTTGGGCGGGTTTTTTTTTTTTTTTTTTTTTTTTTCTTCATTGTTTCTGGGGTTTTTTCTTTTTTCCTTCCTAGTTTATACTAGTCAGATATACAGCTTTATCTTTAATGTGTTATACTAGTCAGATACACAGCTTTATCTTTAATGTGTTATACTAGTCAGATACACAGCTTTATCTTTAATGTTTTATACTAGTCAGATATACAGCTTTATCTTTAATGTTTTATACTAGTCAGATATACAGCTTTATATTTGATGTTTTATACTAGTCAGATATACAGCTTTATCTTTAATGTTTTATACTAGTCAGATATACAGCTTTATCTTTGATGTTTTATACTAGTCAGATATACAGCTTTATCTTTAATGTTTTATACTAGTCAGATACACAGCTTTATCTTTAATGTTTTATACTAGTCAGATACACAGCTTTATCTTTAATGTTTTATACTAGTCAGATATACAGCTTTATCTTTAATGTTTTATACTAGTCAGATACACAGCTTTATCTTTAATGTTTTATACTAGTCAGATACACAGCTTTATCTTTAATGTTTTATACTAGTCAGATACACAGCTTTATCTTTAATGTTTTATACTAGTCAGATACACAGCTTTATCTTTAATGTTTTATACTAGTCAGATACACAGCTTTATCTTTAATGTTTTATACTAGTCAGATACACAGCTTTATCTTTAATGTTTTATACTAGTCAGATATACAGCTTTATCTTTAATGTTTTTTATACTAGTCAGATATACAGCTTTATCTTTAATGTTTTATACTAGTCAGATACACAGCTTTATCTTTAATGTTTTATACTAGTCAGATACACAGCTTTATCTTTAATGTTTTATACTAGTCAGATACACAGCTTTATCTTTAATGTTTTATACTAGTCAGATACACAGCTTTATCTTTAATGTTTTATACTAGTCAGATACACAGCTTTATCTTTAATGTTTTATACTAGTCAGATACACAGCTTTATCTTTAATGTTTTATACTAGTCAGATACACAGCTTTATCTTTAATGTTTTATACTAGTCAGATACACAGCTTTATCTTTAATGTTTTATACTAGTCAGATACACAGCTTTATCTTTAATGTTTTATACTAGTCAGATATACAGCTTTATCTTTAATGTTTTATACTAGTCAGATACACAGCTTTATCTTTAATGTTTTATACTAGTCAGATACACAGCTTTATCTTTAATGTTTTATACTAGTCAGATATACAGCTTTATCTTTAATGTTTTATACTAGTCAGATACACAGCTTTATCTTTAATGTTTTATACTAGTCAGATACACAGCTTTATCTTTAATGTTTTATACTAGTCAGATACACAGCTTTATCTTTGATGTTTTATACTAGTCAGATACACAGCTTTATCTTTGATGTTTTATACTAGTCAGATACACAGCTTTATCTTTGATGTTTTATACTAGTCAGATATACAGCTTTATCTTTGATGTTTTATACTAGTCAGATATACAGCTTTATCTTTGATGTTTTATACTAGTCAGATATACAGCTTTATCTTTAATGTTTTATACTAGTCAGATATACAGCTTTATCTTTGATGTTTTATACTAGTCAGATATACAGCTTTATCTTTAATGTTTTATACTAGTCAGATATACAGCTTTATCTTTGATGTTTTATACTAGTCAGATATACAGCTTTATTTTTTATGTTTTATACTAGTCAGATATACAGCTTTATCTTTGATGTTTTGTCACGATACACTTTGTGGGGATTTTAATGTATTTAATGTTTGTGTATTACAGTCGAATGCAGCTGGAGGGATAACTACTCTAAGTGAAGTGTTTATGAACTCACTGAAGAACTCCAGGGATATCAATGAAGTTGAAAGCGCTATCGAAGGTAATAACATTTAAACTGTTCTCAGTGAGTCTAATATTCAATACCTAATGTTGGGCAAGCTTATTTTAGTATTTTAATTTCTCACAGGATCCCTTTTCAATGCAATGCCATACTAATTTCGTGGTTTACAGCAGTTCATGTTAGGCTAAGTTACATGATAAATGTCTGAAGCATCGAAATAAACAGGTACCATTTTTTAAACATTACCCCCCCCCCCCCCCTCCCTGAAGACTGGCGCTGCCTTTTTAAAAAATGTTGCACCCTTTTCTAGAAATAGCCTGCACTTGCTCCTGTAAAAATCCCTAAGTTGTAGATAAATAGAGGACATATTAACTTTAAGGACTGACATAGACTGTGTAGTTTGGTTACACTATAAGGCTTATGGTTAAAACATTTAAAAACAAAGAAATCTAAACCATGATCTCCATGAGCTCTTAATTCATTATATTTTTTCTGTTTTAAATTTTGTAACTCATCATCCCACCAAGGTGGTTGACGGTTTCCATTTTTAATATAAGAAAAAGCATATAATCTCTTAGTATGGCCTGCTGCCTCTTAAAACAGTTTAATAATGTATGTCACAGCTTCATTAATATTATAGGTCGCTAATTCCAAGATATAATCTTGTGAATCTATAAGTAAAGACTCTAAGCGAGCTAAAAAAAACTTCTTTTAGGGCTGTTTCACGGGAAAGTTTGCATAAAGAGTCTCACTGGGACCCAAAAATTAACTATGCAGCATTCTATAAAAAAATACAATATTTTTTATAAAGCAATATGACTAGTGAAATGTTTTATAAAAAATTGGACCTACAGCTGTTACGGTTTATAAAATAATCAGTGATATGATTACATGCACAGCATAAAAATATGAGGACACATAGGTACAGCATAATCATAAGCTTTTATGTGATACATTTCTAACGATAAACTGAGGTATTTTTTTAAAATAGGAAACTGTTAAGAGTAACTATTTTTTCATTAATAAGACCAAGAATTTTAAGTTTTCTGATAATTTTTGGGAATATCTTAGCAATATTCTTCTATTTAAAAATGATTTATTTTAAACAGAAACCATTAAATACTAATCTTACAAACAGAATGTCTATAACTGAATTAGAAATGAAATTTCAATGTTTGTTAGAACACTATTTAAAAAATAATGTTGATTGCATTAGTATTAGCAGTAATATAAGCTTTCAAACAATGCAGTGTGATTTCGTTTAGGAGGGGACATTTTGTTTAACATTTAGATTTCAGTTAAATAAATTGAGACTGCTCTTAATCTGTTTTTAAATTTTAATTCATAATTGTATTAGGAAATAATATTTGATATGAATCTGCATGTAATGGTGTAATTAGATAATTAACATTGAACGATTACCTGTCATTCATATGTACACTGCTGCATACAAGACACACAATCTACTTAGCTTGCAATGTCCTTATTTGCTAACTTTATTTTGTAACATTTGGATTTTACGTCCTGCAACTGTGGCAGGATAAAAGGCTCGTGTCCTTCAACCGTTAAAGGCCCAAGAAAGATGAAACGACTTCCTAAGTACTCCACTCCGACAGTCTGGGAGGACCTTGTCCGTGACCATTTAAATGTTGATGTCACTTAACACTCATGAAGGAATTTCATACAAATATGATCACCTTCAAGCACTTTACACTTGCATTGTCAGGGCTTCTAGATTATGGCAGCCCCACTCCCATGGCTAGTGGTATTCAATGTTGGGCTAGTAAATAACTATTATTGCCATGCCCGACGTCTAGTGATTTATTTTTGGTCAAATGTTGCAGTTAAATCTGTTTTGTAAATATGAATATCCTGCCCCCCCCCCCACCCCCCCCCCCCCCCCCCCCCACCCCATCTGCCAATGTTAGTGTTTTTGAGCTCTATCTCCCTCTTTAGGTGTTATATCCAATTATTACTATTATTTAGTAACATTATATTAACTTTAAAGTAAAGTAGGGCTAGTGAATATTTAATTGTGGCTAGTACATTTTTAAAAAATCACTGATTCCATGGCTAGTGGATTTTATAAAAATTCTAGAAGCCCTGATTGGGTATTGGTTATTCGTCCAATGTAATAACCGTCGTCATAGTAAACAGTATTCTTAAAAAACATCAGATTGTGTAATAATATGAACTGATCTGCATTTAGCATCCACCTGTATTAAACAACCACCTGTGTTAAAAGGCCAGTTTGATACATGTCCTCCTTATGGTGAATGTTTTACACAGTTTGACTGTATATATACACATGGCAGGATAAAGAACCAAAATTGATCACTGCACAACTTTCCAAGTGTGACAGAATAATAAACAAAGCTGACATCTCTCAGTCAAACCCCACTAACACCTGCAGATTGTCAATAAATGTCTCAGACTTCCATACAAGTCACATGTACGTAGCAACACCCAGACATGTCAATATCTGCTCAACTTTAACAGGTTGTAAAATGTCCTTTCCGGAACTTGAACATTGTGACATAAAATTACCACTGCATCAGTGAATGGATAGTTAATTTCAAATGAATTTAAATCATACATATAAGCATGTTTTACTTTTTTAATTATCTCAATAATGCATTATATCTCACAACTCTTTTACAAAAAAATATATCAAACAAACTTCATATATATTATGAAATTGGTATAGAATTGTATTTTGTATCCATTCGGGTAAATATATTGATAATGTAATAAAAGCACTTTGCAAAAAGGTGTTTAAATATACATGTTAAAATTGTGTTTAAGAGTAGACATTTTGTTTAACATGCAAAATCTTGTGTATTTACAGAACTACAATTCACACAAACAATAATTATACAAATTAGTTTCTGCAGGCTATTATGCACGTACTGTATGATTAAAGTTTTGTAACCTGCCTGTATATATTTATTTGACCTATGTTTAGGAGGGGACATTTTTTAACGGAAAATTTAGGCTCTATGTTACAATAAATATCTCAAAGTAAATAACAAAGTTACATCGATTTCTGTTCTTGTCACAACTGTAGGTGTCTATTGTGATTATAGTAATACAAAAATAATTGTTGTACAATGTTATTTGAATTATTTATAGGTCAATGTTCAAAACAGGACATCTTCAAAAATTGTTTAACGGAAAACGGGGTTAGTTCTTTAAAATACTGTAAATTTATTACACAACATCCAGTTTTTATGTGGTTGGTAAAAAAAAAAGTTTACCAGTAGTCTAGTATTCAAATAAATAAAAATAAACGTATCTATTTCACATTACATTATTTTTTAAATAGTGATGGAATAATGCAAAAAATCAAATGAGACTCGTAAATGTGTTATTTTGATATATAAATATTCACTACTTGATGAAAAATCAAGTTATTTCAATACAATTTGGTTTGTAGGTTGCTATACCATTCACACAGAGGTACCTATAAAATGTCAGCAGAACAGAACTTTAAATTTTAAAGTTATCAAAATGTTATTCCAATCAACTAGCAGTGCAACCTTTCCCGTGAAACTGCCCTTTATCTCATCACTCCAGACAAATTTTACCCATTTGCTACCTGCCTCATCGTTATCATTGTACATATTTCTCTCTTGGTTGCAACAGTTATTGGCATTAACAGCAGGTATAGGTTGCAGATTAAATGAGCAATAAAGTGGAAAATGATTAGAATAATCTTATGTACCAATTCTAAAATCAGAAAATAGTGGAAAAAGAGAAGATGAAGCAATCGTGTAATCTACCACACTGACACCGTTATAAGTATAACAGGTAAAATATCAAGTTTTGTCATCAAATAACCTACCAATTAATACATGAATACCAAAAGACCTACATAAATCAACACGCTTTTTTCCAAACTTATTTTGTGTTAATATATCTTTAGTGTTTCTACACATGTCAAAAGTATCAGATGGATAATCATTTACATCTCGTTGATTGTTATCATTTGGTATAAAATCTAGAACATCCTTTATCCGTACATTTAAGTCGCCAGCCACAAACACATACTCATCGGAGGTAATCTGTCACAATAATATTCAAGTAATGTTCTAAAATTGATACTCCATCATCATCCATATTTTCATAATTAGGAGAATTTTCAGGTGATATATAGGTAAATAACATAATAGTGTACTTGTTCCATTCCAAAAGTGATGTTTTAAATAATAGAGCCACTGTATTTTCAAAACAGTCATAAATCCTATTAATATAGCTATTTCTTAACCAATAATTCCTAACAAATAGTCACTCCGCCGCTATAGCAGCCTAAACGTTTCTTAGTTCTCACACTGTTGATTACTTGGTAATCAGTCAAAAAATCACAAAACTCTGCTGAACCTTTTACAAAATATTCACAAAATTAAATCAGGTCATATTTATAACACAGTTCCTTTACCTGAGAATAAGGGTTATCATACTTGTGGAAACCTTCGATATTCCAAGAAAGAATTTTAAAAGCTGGGCCGTGGCCACTTTCTCATGCCCTACTGTCATTAGTACCACCAGGCGAGAGAGTTACGTCCCTTACTATATCTTCTGTCGTAGATGAGTCCCTTGTTTGGGAGTGTTTGAACAAACTTGCCCAAGTGCGAGTGTAAGATGGACGTTCTGTGTTTCCACCTGAATACACATTTTTGACACAGCTGACTGCCCTATCAAACATGAACACGTTTCCATCAACAAATAACTTATTCAGTCTCATCCTCGGCCTTTTACCAGCCTCACGGGCTTCAACGAAGTATTTCGATAATTTCCGTCGATCGTCTCGTATTTTCTGGGGAAAGTCTTCCGTTACACGAGATCGCGTATTTTCATTCCGTTTTTCCCGGGCTCTCATAAAAATGTCACTTTTGTCCTTTGATAAGAGAAATTTGGCAACAACTGACGAGTCTTTTTTTTTTAGAATTCAATCGATGAGCTCTCACAATAGCAATGTCTTTGGCGTTTTTCATATGTAAACACTTCGTCAAGAATTTATGCACGTTCTCCTCGGACCTGTCCCACGTGTCTCCTTTCTCATCCGGTAATCCATGAAATATAAGGTTGTTACGTCTGTCACGACAATCCATATCTTCCATCTTATCTACCAACACTGTGAGGGAAATTCTCGACTCTCTGTTCTCTTGTTGTAGCGATGTTACTTGCACGTATAAATCAGCCGCAATATTGGTGACCTTGTTGTTCGAAATTTTCATTCATTAAATATTTTTTTACATTATGCTTTCCATTTTTACACAGTTCTTGGCATTGCTCAGAATAACTTGAACACAAACGTGGCAGTTCTGGCAGTAGAGGAAACCTCGGCAGATGTCGACGGCATTGAGGACTTCACTGCGAAAGAGGAATCTGAGGGAGAGATGTTCAACTCCATCGAGAAAAGATATATGAAGAAAGTGGGCACGAAGAAAAAGGAAGTCAAAAGACAGAAACTGCTTAAAAATGTACGTAGCTAAGTGGTTTTAGTGACAGAGGTATAGTTAATGGGAACAAAGTGTGTTCTAGACTTTCATTATGGCAACACCCATTGCTAATTTTTTGTAGTAATATTGCAATCAAAACTGTCATACCTCTTTCATGACCTTCACTCCTACATTTCACAATAATTCAAGGCCTCCCATTTCTATATGGTCATCTGCAGTTGGACACCAAATTAGAAATTACCTATATTTTACATACTTAATGCAAAATAAGTGGCTTTGTCTAATGACATGATCGGCCTCTGTGGCGTCGTGGTTAGGCCATCGGTCTAAAGGCTGGTAGGTACTGGGTTCGGATCCCAGTCGAGGCATGGGATTTTAAACCAGATACCGACTCCAAACCCTGAGTGAGTGCTCCGCAAGGCTCAATGGATAGGTGTAAACCACTTGCACCGACCAGTTATCCATCACTGGTTCAACAAAGGCCATGGTTTGTGCTATCCTGTCTGTGGGAAGCGCAAATAAAAGATCCCTTGCTGCCTGTCGTAAAAGAGTAGCCTATGTGGCGACAGAGGGTTTCCTCTAAAAAAACAGTGTCAGAATGACCATACGTTTGATGTCCAATAGCCAATGATAAGATAAAAAAATCAATGTGCTCTAGTGGCGTCGTTAAATAAAACAAACTTTTTTGGTTTAATGAAACAGTTATGATATTTGTACAGAAAATGCATATACTAAAATCATGAAGACAGTAAACATAATTCGTAGATCAGGGACAACAACTCTTATATATACAGTGTAGTTAGTCTGCAGTTCTACAACATTTTGCCACAAAAATCCAGACACAATTGTACATGTCTACTTATATTATGGTATTTGTAAAGAACACAATTTAATAATTGTATATATGCATCAAATTCCTTAAGAAAAATATATATTGAAATAGAGTTTTGTGAAGTAAGGTTGACTTGTGCCATAAAATAGAAAAAGCATTTATAATTTAATACATTTTTGTAGATATCATGATTTTTATTACTTTCGCATGGAATTAAATATGTTCCCATTGGTTAGGTATTTTTTTATCAGATCATTAGGAAAGTACGTGCTAGCGGTGTCACATAAACTAGTAAGCTACACCTTAAAACCTGAAACAACCAATGGGCATTTACAACACAAGTAATTAGACACAAATGTCAAAACACAAAGTATAATTGTTCGTATGACTACAATGTTGTTAACAATCCTTTTGAAGCTTTGGCTGATGTGGATGATCAAATGGATATAGTGCCAGATGATTGTCCACAATCACAAAGATCTCGTAAGCCAAAGATAACTCCCGTACTTCCCCCTAATGACTAATTCAGTCATTCAGTGGGTATGCCCACGTTTGATGAATTAAGTCTTTTAATTCAGAAACATAATCCTTTTGCAGTGTGCCTTCAGGAAACTTTCCTGAAGGACACTGATCATTTTAAAATGAGAGGATTTAACCTCTATCACACGTTTCAAGATACTGACCTAGAGCATCTGGTGGTGTTTCCATTCTTGTTAATGAAAACATACCTCAGAATATTGTCACATTTAATACTCATTTACAAGCCGTGGCTCTAAAAGTCACGGCTCATAAGACTCTTACTTTATGTTCAGTTTACTTGCCATTTCGTCATCATTTTAATTTCAATCCAAGGGACCTTCAACATCTTATTGACCAGCTCCCTGCTCCCTTCATTATTATGGGAGATTTTAATGGTCACGACACTTTGTGGGGATGCGAAGATATTAATATTAGAGGCAAACAAGTAGAAGACTTAATTCTCAAAAATGACTTACTTTTATTTAATGATAAAAGTCATACATATTTTCATTCTGCTAGTGGTTCTTTCACTTCTATAGATTTAACCCTTTGTTTCCCATTATTTTGGAGAATGATGGACCTCCATCGCTTGAAAGGGTTCAAAGGTGAAAGTTGGCGAAGGCAAATTGGGGTCAGTTTCAGCATCTGTGCATCACTCGTCTGCAACAATTTGCCATTACTGATGCTGATGACCCCATGTCTTTGTTCACTTCCCTCTTGAAGTATATTGCAGATGAAACTATTTCTAAGACTTCGGCAGTGCCAAAGCGTTTCAATAAACCATGGTTTAATGATACGTGCACAGATGCATTCAAAGAGCGAAACAGGCTCCTTGAGAAGTTCAAACGTAAGCCTACTGGGGATAACCTGGATGCATTTCATATTCCTAGGGCTAAGGCTCGAAGAGATATTAGACAGAATAAGAAATCATCTTAGAGAACTTTTGTCTCAAAGTTGAATTCACAAACATCAGTGAAATCTGTCTGGAATAGGATCCGTAAACTCAAAGGTAAAGAATCCAGTAATACAGTTTATCATTTGTCTGTCAATGATACAGATGTCACGTCTCATCGTGACGTTGCCAATGCATTGGCAGACAACTTTTCTCATAATTCATTTTCTGCTTTCAGTACAGATGCTTTTACATCTGTCAGAATACAGCTGAAAAGCAGCCCATTAATTTTTCATCTGAAAATGCTGAAGTATACAACAGATATTTCTCTATGGAGGAATTGCAGGATGCTCTTCGTACAGCCCATAGTCCTTCAGTAGGACCAGATGAATATTTTTAATAACATCTTAATTTCTGGAGACTTTCCTTCTGATTGAAGGAAAGCAATTATCATTTCTATTCCCAAGCCTGGTAAGGATCCAACCAATCCTACCAGTTTTCGCCCTATCGTTTTGACAAGTTGCATTTGTAAAACCATGAAACGAATGAACAATCGTAGACTCGTCTGGTATCATGAATCCCACAAACTGCTTACTAACATGCAATTTGTGGGTTCAGATCTAGACGTAGCACCGTTGATCATCTTGTCAGATTTGAAACGTTTTGCAGGGAAGCTTTCATCCATAATCAGCACTTGGTTTCTGTGGGGGGTTTTTATTTGGAGAAAGCTTACAATACCACGTGGAAGTATGGGATTTTAAACGACCTCCATGACATGGGCCTTAGAGGTCGACTTCCAGTTTTTATATCTCAATTTTTAAGAGATAGATCTTTTAAAGTCCGGGTGGGGTCGACTTTCTCCGACATTCACCAACAGGAGATGGGTGTGCCACAAAGTAGTATCCTGTCTGTAACTTTATTTTCTGTGGAAATTAATATCATCACCCAGTGTCTAACACCTGGTGTGGATTGCTCGTTATATGTCGATGATTTTCAGATTTGCTATAGATCGTCCAATATGAGTATCATTGAACGTACGTTGCAGCTTTGTTTGAATAAACTTCATCAATGGGCAACTGACAATGGTTTTCGATTCTCAAAGGCAAAAACGGTTTGTATGCATATCTGCCAAAAAAGAGGTCTCCACTTAGATCCACAGTTGTTTTTGGACAAATATCCAATTCCAGTTGTGGAGGAGACTAAATTTCTGGGGGTTATATTTGACAGGAAGCTATCTTTTGAATTTTAACTGTTGAATTTTTATATTGATGTTGATCATCACTTTATTGGTTTGCTTTTACCACAGTTTGACACCCAATAGCCGATGTATTTTTCTTGCTAGGGTGTCGTTAAACATTAATTCATTCATTCATTCATTCATTCATTCATTCATTCATTTTGTAACGGTTTGGGGTGCTTTCTGTGGAAATGGACATTCTCGACTTCTTGTCATCTGTGGCAACTTCATCTCTGCTGCATACGGCAACAAGGTGCTGGCCCAGGAACGTGTGCCCTTCACAGCAGCTCGTGGTCCAGGCCTGATCTTTCAGCATGGCAACGCCAGACCCCACTCGGCCATCTTGACAAGGGATTACCTGAGGAATGCGGGCATCGATGTCGTGATTGGCCTTCAAGGTCGCCCGACCTAAATCCCATCGAGCACGTCTGTGATTTGCTGGGAAGACGCCTGCGCACTCTTCCTCAGACTTTGCAGGAACTTGGTGCCTCATTAGTGGAACAATGGCGTCGTATCCCTAATGCAGTCTTTACTCAGGGAGTCAATGAGGAAGCGTTGCCTTGCCGTTATGGGTAGACATGGAGGGCGTTCGCGCTACCGAACGTGTGATTTCATCTGACGATCCTGCTTGTGAATTACCGTGTTGACTGTTTGTGGTTTTGCCGAATACTGTGGGAGCAACGAACATATTTTTGACTCAACATCTATTCCTAGTCTTTCTCTGGACGTCATACAACTACAAATACCTTATTTAACGGTTATTAATTTTTTTATTTGACTTAGTATATTTCAAAATGCCCAAAGGTGACAGAATGTAACCCACCCGAAATATGTTCTACGATATGTCCGTAAACAATATCAACAATACAAAAAACCTTAATACCCAAACTTCGCCTTTTACAGAAACATTTTATTTTCCTGTCGGACTATATGATTTCCAGGCAATCACACTGTTAAAATTAAGTAACTAATGTCTTTGATTATGGACCAACATTTCAAAAGTATCTCTTGATATGCCCCAGGAATATAATTGGCACACGTACTTGCTAATATTTTGTATTTCAGATTCTGAAAATCCAGGAAAACTTCAAAAAGACAACGGACAGCATGTTTCTTCTAATGGACAAAATGGTGCCAGAAGGAGGCAGCAGAACGATAGAGCAGAAGTACTTCTCTTTAACTTTGGAGAAAAAGACAGTAACCGATTTGGTTAAAAAAGCAAGTGAGAGCCGATTAATGGTGCAGGTTTCTCTCTAAGCGGTATCACTGACCTTTCGCTTGGCAAGCATGAGACTGTTAAACTCCGTGTTAGTATTCGTGTTTCAGTATTGAATCATATATATGTATATCTATGTATGTATGTATGTATGTATGTATGTATGTATGTATGTATGTATGTATGTATGTATGTGTGTATGTATGTATATATCTATGTATGTGTGTGTGTATGTATTGATGTGTGAATATCTATATATTGTATGTATGTCGAGGTTGACTGTTACATACATAGATATTAACGCACTGGCGCAGGGGTTTATATAAATCCTTTCTGGCCACACACACACACACACACACACACACACACACACACACACACACATAAGGTCATACCGGCGAAATTAACAGGGTTTTTTCGCCGAACGTCTGCTCAAGTCGCTAAATTATTAGCAATAGTGAGAAGTGGAAGCCACCGTAATATTTTGAAAGTAATCCGATTTCAAAAACGAAATCACACAACAGACGTCCAGATCCCGACTTGTCTATAGTTCACTTGGCACGTTGTCGCCCTTTGTGAGTCCAGTGTTTTTTTCTTTAGCGCCAGACTGTATCCTTGAGTAAGGTTGAAATGCTTTTTTGCACGCGCGGTACTGTACGATTGATTTGATCAATTTACACTGGCCTTGGTGACCCAGTGGTTAGGCCATCGGACTACGTACTGGTAGGTACATCTGCATGTAAGTCAAACATTGCCAAGCCATGGGGCCTTAGAACCGCGTGGTTATTGGACCGGTACGAATATGGTCGACTAACGATCGTTCTATTTTTGCGGAACGTAGTTGGTCTGATTGCTAGCTTTCCGGCCCAACAATTGCGGGCGATTGAGTGCCACAGGTTCGGGTCTCGGTAACGGCATGAGGAAATTTGTGAAGGCAATACAGGATTTTAATATCCCCTGTGCCAGTGCGTAATTGAATATATGTATGTTTATTGGTAGCGTCAAAACACCGGGTCCCGACATACATACAATAGAGATATTCAAATATATAAAAAAACCCGATACATACATACATATCAAAATACATACATACATACATTCATACATACATACATACATACATACATACATACATACATACATACATACATACATACATACATCTACATCTACATCTATTTATACGCATATATGTAACTGTGGCTGTTTATATATTCTGTGGATACAGATGCATAGAAACAAATACCGGTATACAGAGCACAAAATTATTAAAACGTGTTGCATTTAACAGCATTTGTTATAATGAATTTTGACTGTGGTTTCCAACATGGGATAACATACCCCCCCCCCCCCCCCCCCCCCCCGATCTGTCTAGAAAGTTGGGCACTTTGCTCCGTCGACCACCGTGCATATAAAGCATTGGTTTATCTTAACTGGGATTGTACGAAATATGATAGTTTGTTGGATCCCTTTGGTGGACACACTAAGTTGTTTTTCTCGTTTCAATAAGTGCTACTATTCTATATTGTTAAATGTAACTGCAAAACATTAATTTTTATGACACCACTATTGGATATCAAACATTTGATAATTCAGACCGTCTTCAGAGACATTCTACTGGATATGTCAGTAGTTGCAGTAAAGGATTCTTTATATGCACTTTTCCACAGACAGGACAGCACATAACACGACCCTTGATATATCTCAAAATATTTGTTGGTAATAGAGCACTTTACATGATTACTGTCTTGATAGATACTCAGTGACTACTGATAAATAGAGGATTCGTCACGAGTATTTTTTTAATATGGAAAATATCAACCGAGTCTATGATTAACTAGACGAATTCGAATTCTATTTATCCTATAACACTTCTAAAATAACATTTTAATTAAATTTTTAGTAAATCACAGTACTAAAGTCGCAGCCATCGGTAATATGACGTCATTACGATTAGCACAAATTAGTTTGACGTCATGCATTTTAAACAAATCTTTGAAAACGTTACGCTCATGTACACGGGTCTTGTTGGCTTGTAAGCAAATGACCCATCCACAGCAACACATTACCTAGAGACCTTGCAAATTTGCATACCATTATGAACCGGGTTAATAAAGTAAATTATCACATGGGTTTATGACATGGATATCATGGGTAAGTTATAGGATAAAACATTTTATTCAGAGTTGTTAGATATCCAATTTGTTGTGGTGTGTCTTATTCTCTGATTGACTGTATGTTTTAACCTGCAGCTAAAGGTCCTGAAGAAGAACATCTACATACAAGTAGAGAAAGCCCAGTTCATTAACGGACCCGTCACTGTGGCCAGTATTCAGAAAAACGACGGCTCCACTCTCACAATTGCAAAGCCTTTGATTATGCAGACAGATCATGTAGACGCTAAATTTGTTAACATCTAACCCAGGTTTACCCCAGGAGATGCTTCCAAACTGTTTTACCATTTGTTCTACTATAGAAACATTGAGGCTGATGTGTGCATTTCGGCCCTGCCTATTTCACACACGGTCATTGTCTATGATATATACCTCCTTTCCATCCTCCCGCCATCTGACATGGAATACGACCATTACACTGCACATAAAGTGGAGGCGGGTGTTTCTGGAACCCAGTTGTGTGTCCGCGCAGGAGCACTGACTCGTACGAGTGTAGCTTATCTCGGACTGCGGCCCAAGCTAAATGAAGGTACGACTTTAATAATATTATTTTCAGCCAGGTGCACTGATGTTGCACAGTACACTTTACATAAGTCTATGCCAAGGTTAGTGAAGTAATTGTTTATGTATTTGATACACCACACTGTCATTAAAATCCTATCTTTATCTTGTATCTTTGTTTTGCCTTTATTCTTATGCATCTGCCTTCATGGATAGGCAGGCCTGGTAGGCTATTTAAATAAGTATATTGTCAGGTTAGAGATTTAATTGTTTATGTATTTGATACATACACGGTTGTTCCATCGTCAATATTTTTGCTTTGCATTTCATATATAGCCTATGTGAAGAGAGTGTTGAAGTGGGTACATGTAGTTCTAAATATAAAGACGTAAACAAAAAAAGAGAACAAATTATTGTTAGGATCCACAAGTAATTTGCATTCCAAGACTGAACAAATATAGCAGGTTTCTTGTCAGACACTATATGTCAAAATTACCAAATGTTTGACATCCATTAGCCGATGATTAATAAATCAATGTGCTCTAGTATTGTTATTTTGTTTGTTTCTTTGCTCTTTGGTTGTTTTCATGTGTTTTGTAAAATGTTTGTTACATAACTCATTATGATTATATCACAAACGCTGATGGGGAAAAAAGTGTTAACATTGACAGTCTTTATTCGTTTGACCAGCGTGTTATAATAGACTATAGACACCCCAATACAATAAATGAGTGTCAAACTAAGGTAAATGCACAATTGTAGTGAGTATCAACATCACTATACAAATTCAATAGTTTAATTAAAACACAGTGTAAAGAACTGCGTAAACATACAAATATCATAGATAGGTAAAATTAAAATTTAGAATAAAATTCATTATCACGAAATTGCAATAAATGTTCTGGATGAAATCGAAATGATTCCATCATATTTCTTCCTCAAAATATGTAATTTCTAGTTGCAACCAGCATGTTAGTATCATGAACACACAGCCACACATGATTTATGCAAATAGCTAATGGTTGGGGTTTTTTTTTGTCCTACGCAGCTTAAATCTCAATGTGGAGTTTACGTTTTTCTTTCTTTCTTTGGCTTTCGACGTTGTAGTGTCAATTTGACTACAGCTATGCATGGCAGTCTTAAACATTATCAATATTCGCATAATCTGAACCGTAATACATTGTCAGCGTCAAATAGATATTTAGCAACAGTGTGATTTATTCTAAGAATCAGTGTCTGGTGCCTCGTCTAAAGTGTCTGATGCCTCGTCTAAAGTGTCTGATGCCTCGTCTAAAGGACAGGCAGTCCTTGAGGAGATTCTTTACTGGGGAATTAATCCCGTTTGCAGTGTAAAAAGAGGACTGTCACTTCAAACTAGTGTACTAAATCAAAACTAGCACCAGACAGGGCTCATTAGAATAAGTACAGCTGTGATGAAATATATTCATGAAACACTGTCATAACACTGATGGTATCAGATGTCCGCAAAAGTTGAGCACATCCTGCCCCACCAGTGGCACATGACATCTTCAACCACAGCTGACATCTGACTAAAACAGTGAACAAATAAAATAAAACTTATCTTCATCATAATTTATTCACTAAAATAATCAAATTCACAGTACTAATAACATGACTATTCACAAAATCTACAATAGTGTATGTTTAGATGCTCTCCTTTCACGCATGAAGAGGGACGTGGCTTCTAGCAACAACACAGACAATGTAAATGTTACGAATCCTCCCAGTGTTCTGGAATCACCATACCTGTTCCGACTCTCAACAGTTACATGTTTTTCCTGGGACGGGCTTGTTCACGACTGGAGGAGCACGAAGTGTGAGGTACATACACAAAGAAAATAGAGATTCACATACAATCTTTATTATAAATTACATTACCTATTGCCTCACACTGCGTTATATGCTCACTTTGGTTGAAACTTAGTAATATTGTGTTAAACATTCAGACGTAAAATGAGTGTGTATTTATTTCCCCATGAAATCTGCATTGTTGACAACTTTCCAAATATATTTTTTTTGAGACACTGTATAGTTTTCCATATTTTGTTATCAATATAATTTTCATCCCTAAAAATGTATTCATTCAATCAATCGCACATCGATTCATTTATTCACTCACTCACCCATTTATTTATTTAGTGTTCTAGTGGTTTCATTAAAACTATTATTAATTATGCATTCACTTTCCATTAATTAATTAATTCATTCATTCATTCATTGTTTCACCTACACATTTATTTATTTATTTTTGTTTGTCTGCAGCTCCAGAGGGATGAAGAAAATAGTAGAACAATCTGCGTTTGCCCAAACACACAGGAAGTAATAGCGAGCGTGTCGTTTTTGGTACCACCGAATACAATCGACTTTTCCACAGTGTTCAGCAAGTTAGATGTTGCAGGCCAGGCAGCAGTATTGTCAACTTTGGTAGTCGTCTTCACTCTGTTTGTCATCGCCACTCTGTTCTCAAGGTACAAAGATGGTCAGGATGTTCTGCAGCTACGCATGGCTCTAATTTGACTGTATTATTGCAATGTTAGATTATAATGCCCTGTACAAAAGTAATATCACATACAGTTGTTTAACAATGTTGTTGTATAAACCTGGTGATGACTATTCACTAAACACATATAATATTACAGTGGAGCGTTTTGCTGCTGGAAGATAACTTCAGTGAAGATGGTTACCTTTACCTGATAACTGTTTACACTGGAATGATCCGACAAGAAGGAACCAGATCCAAGATTGAGTTCAATTTGACTGGAGAAGACGGCGAAACTGGTATCAGAGTCCTAACAGATGGTATGCGAAAGGTATAAGGATGTCCGTTTTTTGCATTGATATAGACATCAAACCTTTCATTCAGTTACTTCTGTTCTTAAAGAGAGAAATATGTATGTTAAGTTTATTTAGTCTTTATTGTTGTACAGTGTATGTATGTTATGAAGACGGGGAAAAGAGGTGAGTGATACAGAGTGTATCCCCTCCAAATATCAGAAGCTGATTGTCTGAGATCTCCAAAACAGTATGTGACAAAACAGGCATTCTGATATTTAGTATTTCTGTCACTTTGAACAGGAATTTGGTGCAGGGGGTGTTCAGCATTTCGACATGGCAGTCCCAGCATCACTTGGTCGTCTCCAATTTCTGAGAGTGTGGCATGACAATTCGGGCAGTGGTAAATGGGCTTCGTGGTATTTAAACAGAATAGAGGTTATAGACCTGCAGACGAATGAAAGGTCAGTAAACGTTTTAGTTTCAACATATAACTGTTCAATTAAGCCAGATTCAAACTCCAACATCTTTATGAATGTGTTTGTGTAACACAATTTAAAAAGCCACTTATAACATTTACAATAAGACATTTTTCAAAGTAAATAAAAAATGTATTTAAATTTTCAAGTGGTGATCAATATTAAATTTTATTTTTATGCTTGAATTTGATATTCATACAGATTCTCCAGTTATTTAAGTTATATTTTCCAATTGAAATATTTCCAGATTTGACTTTTTCTGCTACAAGTGGCTATCACTGGAAGCAGGAAATATCGAATATGCACTAGGTGTAGGAAGCACTGAAAACATGAAGAACTTCAAAACAATGGTCTTTGAACACGCCAGGATGCACGTGATAGACGATCATCTCTGGTTGTCAACTGTACTGAGACCCGTGAAGAGCCATTCCAGTCGAGTTCAGCGAGTCGGTTGTTGTTTGGCTTTTCTGCTGCTGTCCATGATATCAAATGCAATGCTCTATCAACAAAAGGATTTCAAAGACCGAAAGCAATCAGCTGACTTCGAGCTTGGACCATTCAAATTTAACATATCTCAGTTGTGGATTTCATTTGTGAGTGCTGTCATCACAGCCATTCCTGTGTTTGTGATAATGTTGCTGTTCAAGTAAGTATTTTAGATCAACCATCTTCACTGCAGCGTTAATTTACACAAATTAAATTTTTAATATGATTACAGCTTTTTGTGTTTTTAGACACAATATAATTGAATTGCCATCACTATTTTTCAGAAAGTCCAAGCTAAGCAAGACTCGGATGTCTTCAGACGAGTACACAACACACTGGATGTTGCCATTTTTCAAACGATTCAAGTTCTACAAGGACAGTGTCGCACTGCAGAAGTTGCTGGTCATAAAAGATATCGTAGATGACGAGGAGGGCGTCTTGCCTCACTTCTGTGTCTACATCGCCTGGATTCTTGTGACTTTGGCTTCACTGGCATCAGCATTCTTCATCTTATTGTACAGTGCAAAGTGGGGAAAAGACATTTCTGAACAGTTCCTGGTTACCTTCTTCATGAGTTTTGCGGAATCCCTTTTCGTCCTGGATCCGTTCAAGGTTATCATTAATTCTGATAAACCATTTATTGAAATGTTAAATTTAGTATTTGTTTTTATATGAACCAATGTATAAACAAAATTATAGGTGGCATAAGATACAACATGCGTGTACATGTTTACTGGCATCTTCAAACATCTTGTAAAATTATTTTTTGCTTTTAGATTATATTCCTGGCGGTCATTTTTGCCATATTAATGAAGAAAATCAAAGTATTTCGTCCCACAGTGTTTGATTTGAAGTGGATCTGTGAGATGAACAACAGAATTGGAAAACCAAAAACACGTAACTGATTTTTTTTTAAGCAATCAGAATATTTTGTGTTAAGAATTGTAATATCCTTCTTTGAAGGATGGGGGTGGTGAAGTCCCTTATAAGAGTATTTCAAGAATAATAATTTTATATTCTGCATATAAAGTATATGCATATATCAGTGACCATCAGTTAAGATTTTAAAATATGAAATATGCAGCCATGCCTTCATTGAGCACTTTTCAGTCTGTTTTCTTGTTTGTGTCTAATCAGTGTTCAACCCTCTCTGGTCTTGTTCATGACCGGGGTTGATGCTTAAGTCGTAAGGGTGTAGTACTCTGGGAAGTGGCAATTCTCCTGTAAGACGAAGCACTTGGATGTAGTCACAACTATGACAAATGCCATTCGAACTCTGATGACGATTTTGTCATTAGGTTACATCAGCACACTAAGATATAAAACTTTGAGTTATATCTACCATCTACAAGTATAAAACTGGAAGTTTGACAACTACACCACTGTCTCCAAGGCTTTTCACCACTTCCTCCAAATTTCGTATTACTGCTATTACTTAGATGGAAATTGATTTTTCAAAGCTTTATGGCTGTTGTACCCAAAATAAGCAAGTACAAATTCAGAACAAAGAAGCTGATCTCAAAACATTTCACCTTAAAACCACTCAAATGTTAATCTGTAAATATATTAAATTAGCTTGAAATGCATTTCTCAATATCTACAACTATTTACCTGCTGTAAATGACATTACGACCTCTTAACATACAACGAAAAAAATATTAATAAAAAAGAAGACAACAAAGAAAAAGTAACAACACTCATACAAAAAAAAGAAAAAAGAGTGTCCAGATGGTGAGATCTAAAGTCTTGTACCGTAGCTTGTGCTAAATTAAAGAATAATGGTAGTCTTCTATTCTAAATTGGTACTTCAATATGAATGATAAAAATGTTACTATTATCAACAATCGTATCTCTGTATACAACACTTGATGGGAAGTTTTGATAAGATTGTGAATACCATCATGTTATCTCTGACCGAATCTCTATATAATGAAAAAGTCGAATGGGCATTTAGCATAGTATCCATGAATCCCTTGTCTAATGCCTCGTCTATAGCAAGGTAGCCACTGATATGCAAAACACAAAAGTATGGGTTCAACAAAAATATATAATGTATACAGGTGTGTACACTTTTACCTGTGATGCTTTCTTTCAGCCAGAAAAGATGTGAGCTACAGAAGCCCATTCCCGAAGGCAGAAACAGAGAAAGCCAGATTTCAGGTTAACCAGCGGTCGAAGATGCACAAGGCCATAAGCGAGTTCATAGTGACCGTTTTCCTGCTCTTTCCTCTCTGGACCATTGGCTACAGCAACAGAGATCCACACAGCTTTCTGCCAAGCACAAACCTGAAGAACCAGCTTTTCCGTCCAATACGACCTGTCTACAGACCAGGAGTACCACGTGTTTCAGCTGATATTGTAAGTCACTAGAGTTTGCATTTGGTCTTCTTCTTATTATTATTCTCCATTCCCCAAGCCAAGCCGGCAGGATGTAAATCAGTGATTGATCACCAAATCAACGTCCAATGGGTCATATAATCGATCAGCCCAGTCAGTGTTCTTTGACTCAACACTGTCCTGCCCTACGGGGAAGTGCATATACAATTGCTCTTGTTGCTTTGTGTGTGAATATATTTTCTTCCTTTCCATCTATAGGCTACAGGTCAAAACAAAACATATTAGACACCAAACAACCCTAGTTTAAAATATAAAGTTGTGTCGTTCTTTCCTATCATTAAGTTACGCTTCACAAT